>NW_025783025.1:0-32779 GCF_021130785.1 Homalodisca vitripennis | reverse complement strand
ATTTCATGAAAATACCTAATTTCTCAAAAATACATTCGTTATCGTTATAAGTAGGTTTATGCGCTATAAAAGGTTTTCGTTTTTCTGACTGTAGTCCTGGAAAAAGATGATGAGCTATTGGTTAGTTATATAAATTTCTCGTTCAAAGCTTTACATAGCTAACCAATCCCTCCCCCCCCCCCCCCGATTTATTATTCTGGCTAACGGCCTTGCAACCTTGGGAATATACCAATGTCAATTAATATTTGTGTGTTTTATTTCATTACAATGACATTAATTCACATTGAATAATAACAATCGTCAATTGTTACATCTCAGGACAAAATATTAATTATTACACAAAAATAAAAATAAAATAATCTTGGAAAAGTCTCTCGGGTACTAATCCTCGGTGAATACAGTTCACTTCTTCTCAACTCACGTTCTGAATTAAGAATTTTAGGGAATACATGGGAACTGAATACAGGTCACTGCTACGATACAGGTGTTTTAGGGTAATTATATATCGACTTTTTAAATGGAAAAATTATAGAATTTCGCGATAATAACAATTTGAATATGGGTAATTTACGTGGCGTGGCTTGTTACTCTCACTCTGGCCATGGTTTAGGAAACTCGTTCCTCCTTTCAAGATAAGAGATCTTTTTTCAAATTTTTACCTTTTCGATACATAAACTTAAATATCTGATAATTTTAGATATTCGTGCATATAATACTCCTTTACTTTTGTAAATTACCACATCACAGAACGAGTAACATGCTGTGAAAATTTACTATTGTGCAGAAAAATTAAAATATTTGGTGTGTAAATGGTCAGTTTTTTGCCACGTGTGTGCCCCTGTTCCCCCGACATTAATATTTTTATGTTTAAACGTTATAATCATATTCTGTAACCGCATTTATTGTACCTTTTATGTAATGCCAATCAATTGATAATTTTGGTACCACACTCGTTTTATTAATAAAGAGTACAATATATAACCGGGGGAAACAGGTAGGACACATTGCACAGCCCGACCATTAATTATTTTTTATGTTAACAGTTACATCATATTTTTTCTACAATTTTTTGTAACCTTTTTATAACACCAATTGATAATTTTTGTACCACAGTCTGTCCGTTTAATTAATTAAAAATGCAATATGTAACCGGGGAATAAATATGAACACTTGCATTCCAAATTAACATTCTTGTTAATTTAATACCATACTTTTGTTCCTTTTTAGTACCTTTTTGTAACACCCGTGAATAATATTGTACAAGAATAGTTTATTAATAAATTACTACATATTATTATAAACTGAAGAAAAGTTAGACCTTACGTTGATATTTTATGTTACAGTTACATCATATTTTAGTATCATTTTTTGTACTATTGTGTACAACATTATAAAGTTGTTGTATCATCATAGGTATTTAATAATAAGGAAACAAAACGGCAGTCAATCCGTGGTCGATAATGAGAATGATTTAAGCTAATTAATTTATTTTATTATTATTGGACCATTAATAAAGTAATAATCTGCAGACAGGGAACATATAGACACTTACAGTCGTGGTCCACACGTTAAGTAATAAAACTTGTTTTACGTTGTCATACTACTTTTGTAACACTCAACAGTCAACACGAGCTATTAATATTTTAGGACTACTTCATTATCGAAGTAAAAATCTAAAAAAGTTGATGTGCTTGAGACTGTGAATAAATGGAGAACCACTATCTGACGTCGGCAAATTATGATTAAAAAACATTACACAGTTTTTAATTTTTGTACAGTTTATTGGTGGTAATATACATGTCGCTTTTTAAATTCTAATTTGTTTTGTAATACAGCAGTTTTACAAATAGCACAAAATGTAATCTTTAACCACTTTTTTAAGTGTACAACATAATCCCGTAATTACACGATACACATGTACAATTTTAATAATTTTACTGTACTAGAGAATGAAAATAAATTATTTAATAAATTACCATCTCTTGCAATACAAACAATAGGAATATAACAGGTTTTACTATATCCACTATCTATTCGTATTGCACATTTAAATATTTTATAAATGAATAAAACAATTACATACATAATACACCAAATTTTTAACACCCTTCTCTGTTCAACGTATGGTAATATAATAGTAATAATGTTATAAATTAATTTTAAAACATTATAAATATAAACTTTAATCAAAACTAAAATATACAATACAATTCTGATAATGATAGACAACTTATGTACATTTAGTTGAGCAGTTGTAATGTAATTTATTCAACATAATGTTATATTATTGAACTTTAAAAATAATAGGCTACACAAATATTAGTTAAACATATTTTAACTTATTAATAACTACAGAGCACAATAAAAATACAGAACCTTTAGTCTTACATTACTAAGTATTTTATTACACAATTTTGATTTTAAATGGTGTATAATACGAGTTGGAATTTAATGTTGTCTTTCGTTATTGTAGGAATTATTTTATTCTGTAAGTCATCATACGTTTCCCATTTTTCATCATTCCTTTGCGCGTAGGTTACATAGTGTCCCCACATCTCTTATATTGTCATGAACCAATAAAACCGATACATCCACGTAAGAATAAATTTCTCTTTCATTGGCCTTTATGAATGCGGCAGGTTCTCGTACCTTAAGTACGCACTGCACTAAACTTGAGCTACTAATGGTTTCTATTAGTTCTAAAATAAGAGAGTCGGAAGGATACATTGTGATTATCCTCTGACCTTGGCATCGTAATGATACACCTTCTGTAACTTCCAAGCTGAATAACAATTGGCTTTTCTTGTGTATAGTTCGTGGTTAATTGTTTGTTGCAACAAACCAATTTCTCGTTGAGTCAACCAATTTATGTAAACAGTCAAAGGTACTCTTCCCAAACTATATTACTTTTCTTGGACAGTCAGTTGTCGTACTTGGACAATTAACTACATGTCCTGCTACGTAGTTGTTGTACATACGCTGTGCTCATTTACCGAAAGTTCTGGACGTAACATCTGTGTGGCAAACGGTGAAATACATATCTCACATGGTACTCTTTTAATACCTCTGGTAAAGTAGCAATTCCTTTCCACTCAGCCATTAATATTTCGCCTCTTATCAAGTATGTTTTTCTTGAGATTCCATTTAGTACCACATCCTTAACGAATTTCATAAATATATTTTCCAGAATTGTGTGTTTTGTAGAATGTTTGTAAAACTGCACACTATGTGAAAATGCTATACAAAACAATTGCCGCTAGGCTGTCAAATGCACAGGTGTTTGATAATATAACCTTTTCTTTGCCAATTATAAAATGGTTTAAGTCCAAATAGATTTCCATTTTTAAGTAGACCAATCGTGACCAAGGCTCGTGCACTTAACATATTAGCAATTGTAATTTCCGTGTTAGGTTGAAGATATGAATTGAGTTTTCTTTTTCCGCTTTCAAATCCAGTCACTAGTCCTCTCCAGTTCTCTTTTTCTCTCGACTCTAATTCTTTCTTGGATTTTTCTACTTCTGTATCAGAAGTAAACATCAAGCATTTCTTTGCTGAAATCATCTTTCGCCTTTACAGCAGCAATGTTCATAGACGAGGGTCTCATAGGCAATGTCACGTGTTTAAAAAATTATGTTTTTCAATATATTGAATTCAGATTCGACCGCAGCTGAACTGGCTGTAATTCCTCCATATTCAATGATAGGAACCATAATACTTGTCCAAGTAAGGTATTAGTGGTGATAATCTCTAGGATTTTCTTAACGATATCTGGAAGATATTGCTGATTCCTCGGTTGCCAACAACTCTATTATCCTCAGCATTTTCAATAATTGAGACTACCATGCGATAAAATATGTTGCTTTTCTTTCCCTGAACATTTCATACCCTGTGTTTTCGGAATTCTCGTTTATGTTGCTTCTTCTTGTTCAGTGACATCCTTGTGTGTTTTAGTAAATCCTCCAATTTTTTTAAAAATTAAAAAATTGTTTACTTTCTTCACATGGTGTATCATTTCCTGCTATATCCTAGCCTTCCGTAGGTGATATAGCAACTGTGACGTCTTTGATGCTGGTGGGATTGTAGAATTTGACATAAGCACCTGACGTTAAAATTGCTTTGTTATTTTAATGCATTGTTTAAACATCTCCAAGTGTTAACTATCTTAACAACATTGTGCTACATCGTTTCCGAACGAAACAGTTTGGAATGTCAGGCAGAGAACATTCTTCTGTAAGACCCAAGAGTTGTGCACAGCGGCCACAGTAAGCTTCAAGTGACGGCATGAAGTAAAAGCTTGGACGCAGGCTGACATAATTATCAACCACTACTTCATTTGGTGCCGTTACATCACACCGGAGGAAGCATGCTAACCAATGGCGCAATGTTTCTGTGTCGTGCCTCTCCGAAAGAAGGTTGCAATCTGGATATATTTTCTGTGACCCTTTGTCCCTAACCACAAAGCTGTATAAAAATATGTTGCCTGACTTTACTCCCGGAGCTCTTTCCAAGCGCTTCACTACTCCTCCAGTGGCATCAATTGATGCCGAAACAAGGAAGTTGTACTTACAGTGTTATCTATATACATGAATTTGCGCAGAACTATGGTACCTAACTGAAAATTTATCATAACTAACGTCTCTTATTATGTTAACAAATCTAGAAGTATGCATTAGCTTTCCCCAGGGCTACTATGGGGTTTTCACCTGCTCGTAAAGAAGCTAAGATGTTTGGCTTTTGCACGTCGTAACTGACTTGTAGAGGGCAATTGCGCAGGTCTCCAAAACACATAAGTTTATCAGCTTGAAATCTTTGGTACGCGGTGTATGCTATATTTTTGTCTACAACGTCATTCAAAGCTACTTTTAAAGCATGTCCAGCTTTTTAAATGTCTTTTTAAATTTTTTGGGTGTGTAATATTAAAATTTCCCTCATATTTGCAGACTAATTCAGCATTTTCCCCTTCTTCTGGCAACTTGGACATGAAAGGCATGAAGTTTTGATTTTGCAAAATGTGCAATGACCAGCAATCGTAATAGCATGCAAAACATCTGACGTTGACACTCGCCCTCTGGAGTACGAAAGTTCACATGGCAGTTTTGTATATGTCCATAAATAAGAATTGAAAATGTGTGTCGTCTTAATTGAAAGATTGTCCTCTTACCAGTCTTCCCGTCCTTGTATGTGGCGTGTTCTGGTCTTATATCATTCCATTCTTTCCTGCTTAAAGTTATTTTAAAGTTTTTTAACTTCTTCTGCAAATTCATCACTGGAAGAGTTTTCTGAAACTTCCTCTTCGTTACTGGACGAGGGATAGTTGTTTCTTCTTTTTGGGAATCCACAGAACTGGTAGATCCATTAGGGTGAAGAAGAGTACTTAAGAGCCCGCACCTTTAAGAACAGACATCATTTATGGATCAGAGAAGTAGCAGGATTGCAGCAATGAAGTAGTAATGAATATATATCTAAATATATATACAACCGCATGTGTAACTGACTGACTGACTGACTCACTCACTCACTCACGTATACTAATTCTAACCTACTTCCAGATGAGTTAGAGACTTGAAATTTGGTACACAGATAGCTTTCCACGTGTAACCACCAGGAAAATCCCGAAAAAGTGAGAATTTTTCATTTTCAACCCCTCAAAAAAATTCCCAAAAAATCGCGCATTCTTCACCCCTGCAGGCATTTTTTGTAAGCCCGATAGCGGGCGAACCGTTGGAGCTAGCTCGGATCTGACGGAAAATTCATGGTCAGGAATGAAGTGAACTACAAAAAAGCTCTAATGACTTTTTGCTCTATCTTCCATGGTTAAGCGACAAAACGCTCGAACATTTGAAAATTCCAGAGATTTTTTCGATAAAAATAATGTTTCAAGCCCGATAGCGGCCGAACCGTTGGTCGTAGCTCAAATCTGATTGACCCATCAAATTAGCAAATTGCGCGATCTACAGAAAAGGTCCAGTAATCTTTTGCCCTATCTCGATTGGTTTGGCCGAAAAACGTGATTAATGTACAATTTTTGTTGTAACTTTTACGCGAAACTTTTGTTTTTGGGGTCGATAGCGGCGAAACCATTGGTCGGAGGTCAAAATAAGAACTAACGTTTTATTTAGGAAATAAGATGACCTACAAAAAAGGTCCAGTGACTTTTTATTTTTACTATATTTCCCTTAGTTTGACCGCAAAACGCGATTAAGTGAAAATATTTGGACATTTTCGCCTAAAAATTTACATTTCCGGGCTTGATAGCGGCTAAAACGGTTGGTCGTAACTCAAAACAAATTTTAAACGGGATTTAGGAAATCACGTGATCTACAGAAAAGGTTCAGTGACTTCGGGAGTTGGCTGAGCGTTAGCTAAGCGTCAATAGTAGATAGGGACAGAGGAATATTTATTATGTTCACAGACACAATACCCTCTAAAAAAGGCCCAAGTGTGTCATTAACCCCCGGGTAAATATTAAACCCCCCCCCCCGGGGATTTCCTGGTATGACCTGATAAACCTCCTGTACATTCAACCCCCTGATGTGTTAACCCCCCCCCCTGGTAACATTAAACCCCCCCAGGGAATTTCCTGCCATGACCTCATGTCCGAATTTTACCAGTCACCAAATCTCTTAACCCCCCCCCCCCCCTGGGAAGATCCTGGTATGACCAGATAACCCCCTGGAGACTTATCCCCCGGTAACGTTAACCCCCCCTGGGAATTTGTTCATATGACCAGACAATATCCTGACGAAATTAAACCCCCTCTTGTCTTAACCTCCTTAACATTAATCACCCACCCAGGGAATTTCTCGCCTTGACTAGATAGTCTCCTGGTGATATTAAACCCCCTGTTCGACTTAAAATACTGCCTTGAGGTCGGTTTTTTATTATTTTTATACTAAACAATTCAAGATAGCTGACCCGTGCAGACTTTTCTCCCGAGCTCATTTCTGGCTAAACCATAGGTCGTAGATCAGATCTGAGGGCACAATCGAAAGACAAAATTAAATTTCCAACAAGAAAGGTCCAGTCACTTTTTGTCGTATCTCTAACGGTTTAACCGCAAAATGCCCTCAAAGTCAAAAGTTTTTACGAATCCGGAAAAAAATCTATGAAAAAAAAGGTTTCAATTTTTAAATCCCTTGTCATTTACTTAATGTCCGGACTTAACCAGTCCACCGAATTCCGCTTATCCCCGAATTTGCAAGCGTTTACTTTGGGGGCCTGGGGGCGTAGCCCCCAGCGAGCCGAAGGCGAGTCCTAATATATATACAACCGCATGTGTAACTGACTGACTGACTGACTCACTCACTCACGTATACTAATTCTAACCTACTTCCAGATGAGTTAGAGACTTGAAATTTGGTACACAGATAGCTTTCCACGTGTAACCACCAGGAAAATCCCGAAAAAGTGAGAATTTTTTCATTTTCAACCCCTCAAAAAATTCCCAAAAAATCGCGCATTCTTCACCCCTGCAGGCATTTTTTGTAAGCCCCGATAGCGGGCGAACCCGTTGGTTGGAGCTAGCTCGGATCTGACGGAAAATTCATGGTCAGGAATGAAGTGAACTACAAAAAAGGTCTAATGACTTTTTGCTCTATCTTCCATGGTTAAGCGACAAAACGCTCGAACATTTGAAATTCCAGAGATTTTTTCGATAAAAAATAATGTTTCAAGCCCGATAGCGGCCGAACCGTTGGTCGTAGCTCAAATCTGATTGACCCATCAAATTAGCAAATTGCGCGATCTACAGAAAAAGGTCCAGTAATCTTTTGCCCTATCTCGATTGGTTTGGCCGAAAAACGTGATTATGTACAATTTTGTTGTAACTTTTACGCGAAACTTTTTGTTTTTGGGGTCGATAGCGGCGAAACCATTGGTCGGAGGTCAAAATAAGACTAAACGTTTTATTTAGGAAATAAGATGACCTACAAAAAGGTCCAGTGACTTTTTACTATATTTCCCTTAGTTTTGACCGCAAAACGCGATTAAGTGAAAATATTGGACATTTTCGCCTAAAAATTTACATTCCGGGCTTGATAGCGGCTAAACGGTTGGTCGTAACTCAAAACAAATTTTAAACGGGATTTAGGAAATCACGTGAATCTACAGAAAAGGTTCAGTGACTTCGGGAGTTGGCTGAGCGTTAGCTAAGCGTCAATAGTAGATAGGGACAGAGGAATATTTATTATGTTCACAGACACAATACCCTCTAAAAAAGGCCCAAGTGTGTCATTAACCCCCCGGTAATATTAACCCCCCCCCGGGGATTTCCTGGTATGACCTGATAACCTCCTGTACATTCAACCCCCTGATGTGTTAACCCCCCTGGTAACATTAAACCCCCCCAGGAATTTCCTGCCATGACCTCATGTCCGAATTTTACCAGTCACCAAATCTCTTAACCCCCCCCCCTGGGAAGATCCTGGTATGACCAGATAACCCCCCTGGAGACTTATCCCCCGGTAACGTTAAACCCCCCCTGGGAATTTGTTTCATATGACCAGACAATATCCTGACGAAATTAAACCCCCTCTTGTCTTAACCTCCTTAACATTTAATCACCCACACCCAGGGAATTTCTCGCCTTGACTAGATAGTCTCCTGGTGATATTAAACCCCCTGTTCGACTTAAAATACTGCCTTGAGGTCGTTTTTTATTATGTTTATACTAAACAATTCAAGATAGCTGACCCATGCAGACTTTTCTCCCGAGCTCATTTCTGGCTAAACCATAGGTCGTAGATCAGATCTGAGGGCACAATCGAAAGACAAAATTAAATTTCCAACAAGAAAGGTCCAGTCACTTTTTGTCGTATCTCTAACGGTTTAACCGCAAAATGCCCTCAAAGTCAAAAGTTTTTACGAATCCGGAAAAAAATCTATGAAAAAGGTCAATTTTTAAATCCCTTGTCATTTACTTAATGTCCGGACTTAACCAGTCACCGAATTCCGCTTATCCCCGAATTTGCAAGCGTTTACTTTGGGGGCCTGGGGGCGTAGCCCCCAGCGAGCCGAAGGCGAGTCCTATATTATATACAGCCGCATGTGAAAACCACTCACTCACTCACTCACTCACTGATGGATGTATACAAATTCTAACATAGTTCTAGAAGTGCTGGAAACTTGAAATTTGGCTCGCGGGTACCTTTTGTCGTGTAACCAACAGGAAAAGTCTGAAAACCGGACTTTTTAACTTTTAAACCCCTCAAAAAAAATTCGAGAAAATTTGCGCATTTTTCGCCCCTGCAGGCCTTTTTTGTAAGTCCGATAGCGGGCGAACCGTTTGAGCTAGCTCGGATCTGACGAAAAATTCATGGTCAGGAATGAAGTGAACTACAAAAAAAGGTCCAGTGACTTTTTGCTCTATCTTCCATGGTTAAGCGACAAAACACTCGAAACATTTGACATTCCAGAGATTTTTTCGCTCAAAATAAAGTTTTGAGCCCGATAGCGGCCGAACGGTAGGTCGTAGCTCAAATCTGATTGACCCATCAAATTAGCAAATTGCGCGATCTACAGAAAAGGTCCCGTAACTTTTTTTCCCTATCTCCATTGGTTTGGCCGAAAATCGTGGATTATGGTGCAATTTTTTTTGTAACTTTTTACATGAAACTTTTGTTTTGGGGGTCGATAGCGGCGAAACCATTGGTCGGATGTCAAAATAAAACAAAGGTTAGATTTAGGAAATAATATGATCTACAAAAAAGGTCAAGTGGCTTTTTACTATATCTCCATTAGTTTGACCGCAAAACGCGATTAAGTGGAAATATTTGGAATTTTTCGCCTACAAATTTACATTCCGGGCTTGATAGCGGCGTTAAACGGTTGGTCGTAGCTCAAAACATGTCATTTAATAAGTTTTAGTAAAACGACGTGTTCTACAAAAAAAAGTCCAGTAACTTTTGGCCCTATCCTAAAATGGTCTGGCCAAAAAACCTGTTTAAAAGGAAATATTTGATACTTTTTAGGTGAAAACTTTTGTTTCTGGAGGCGGTAGCAGCCGAACCATTGGGTCATAACTTAAATCCTACATGTTCAATAACTAGACAATCTAGAGATCTAAAAAAGGTTCAGTAGCATTCTGTCGTTTATCTATCCGTAAAGCCTGATAAATGCACTAAATGACAAATCCTTTGTCATCCTTTTTAGGCGTTTTAAAAGTATGCAAACTATAATTAGTGCGATTCATGTTGGTTAGAGATTGACCTTGTATTTCTACGTTAATGAGTGACTAAAACCCCCCTCCACATCGGGAGTTGGCTAAGCGTTAGTGGAAGCTTCAAAAGTAGATAGGGACAGAGTTTTTTATTACGTTCACAGACACAACACCCTCTAAAATAGGCCCACGTGTGTCATTAACCCCTTGTAACATTAACCCCCCCGGGAATTTGTTCATATGACCAGGCAATATCCTGACTAAATTAAACCCCCTGAAGTCTTAACCCCCTTTAACATTCTGCCTGATAGTGGTTGAACGGTAGGTCGTAGATCAAATCCGAGGGCACAATCGAAAGATTAAATTAAATTTCCAACAAGAAAGGTCCAGTCACTTTTTGTCGTATCTCGAACGGTTAACCCGTAAAATGCCATTAAAGTCAAAACTTTGATTAAAACATCCGAATTCCGCTTATCCCCGAATTTGGCCAACACCCGAGAGGGAGCCTGGGGTGTGTCGTTAACCCCCGGTAACATTAACCCTCCCCCAAGGAATTTCCTGGTTTATGACAAGATAACCTCCTGAGTACATTAACCCCCTGATGTGTTAACCCACCCTGGTAACATTAACCCCCCCCCAGGGAATTTCCAGGCATGACCTCATGTCCGAATTTTAACAATCACCAAATCCCTCCTATCCCGGAATATGCAAGCGTAAATTTAACCGCTCATCCCCGTAATTTGCAAGCGTACATCATGGGGGCCTGGGGGCGTAGCCCCCAGTGAGCCGAAGGCGAGTCCCATATATATAACAGCCGCATATGTAACTGACTGACTGACTCACTGATAGGGTATACAAATTCTAACCCACTTCTAGAAGTGCTGGAAAACACCAAATTTTGCACACACGTATCTGGAGTCTTCAAACCACCGGGAAAAGTCTGAAACCCGGAATTTTTTGATTTTGAACCCCTCAAAAAAATTCGCGAAGTGACCCCTTTTTGCCCCTGCAGGCTTTTATTTGAAGCCCGATAGCGGGCGAAACCGTTGGAGCTAGCTTCGATCTGACGAAAAATTCATGGTCAGGAATGAAGTGAACTACAACAAAGGTCCAGTGATATTTTGCTCTATCTCAATTGGTTTGGCCGCAAAACGCGATTACATTAAAATATTATGAAATTTTTGCCTTAAAATTTACCTTTCGGGCTCTATAAACGGCTAAACGGTTGGTCGTAGCTCAAAACAAATTTTCAATGGGATTTAGTAAATCGCGTGATCTACAAAAAAGGTCAAGTAACTTAATTGCCCCTATCCCCAATGGTTTTGGCCGCATTACGCGTTATAAAGTAATCGATTTTTTAAGTTTAACGCAAGATTTTGTTTTCTGGGCTCTATTTCAGACAAAATCTTAGTTCTAGGCCAGAATAAAAATTTGATTTTAATACAAAATAATGCGATGTACACAAAAGTTCCAGTGACTTTTTACTCTATCTTCCATGGTTTAGCCGTAAAACGTGATTATGTCGAAAATTTCACTTAAAAACTTACCTTTTGGGCTCGATAAGTGGCCGAACCGTTGGCCGTAGCTTAAATGTAAAACTTTTCATTAGCTAGCTATTTATGAAATCAACCAAAAAAGGTCCCAGTAGCTTTTTGTCGTTTATCTTTCCGTAAGCCTGGTTTAATGCTCTAAAAGGCAAATTCTTTGTCGTCAATTTTAGGGGTTTGTTTTAAATCTTCCAACTATAATTAGTGCGATTCGTGCTGGTTCCAGATTGACCTTGTATTACTACGTTACCGAGTGACTAAAACCCCCCTCCACGTCGGGAGTTGACTGAGCGTTTAGTGAAGCTTCAATAGTAGATAGGGACAGAGTGTTTTTTATTATGTTCACACCAAGAGACACAAACACCCTCAAAAAATAGGGCCGAACTGTGTAATTAACCCCCGGTAACACCCCCCCCCCCGGGATTTCCTGGTATGACCGGATAACCTCCTGAATAAATTAAACCCCCTGATGTGTTAACCCCCCCAGGGAATTTCACGGTTTGACTAGATAGTCTCCTGGTGATATTAAACCCCCTGTTCGACTTAAAATACGGCCGTAAGGTCGGTTTTTATTATGTTTGTACTAAACAATTCACGATAGCTGACCCAGTGCAGACTTTTCTCTCGAGCCTCATTCCTGGCTAAACCAAAGTAGTCGCAGCCAAAATCTGACGACGCGAAATCGAAAGATAAAATTAAATTTCCGACAGGAAAGGTCCAGTTACTTTTTTCTCGTATCTCTAATGGTTAAGCCGCAAAACGCCCTCAAAGTCAAAAGTTTGGGTAAATCCGGAAAATTAAACTATGGTATACATACGTCCTCTGACTTTGGTTAAAACCAAATTCTTCTTGTCTCCAAATTTCACGAACACATAACTTAACTCTTCTACCACATCAATTGATTAAGTATTATACACCACACATCTTTTGGCTGAGCGTTTAGCGAAGCATTACGACCCGTAAGATTCTCGAGAACGGATACATAACATTTGGAAACTTCACGTCTGAATTTAAACCAATCACCGAACTACGCTTATCCCCGAATTTGGCCAACACCCAAATGGGGGCCTGGGGGCGTAGCCCCCAGCGAGCCGAAGGCGAGTCCCTTATATATATACAGCCGCATGTGTAACTCACTGACATATAATCATACTAATTCTAACATAGTTCTAGATAGTGCTGGAAACGTGAAATTTTGCACACGTGTCGCTTGTGTCTTCAAACCACCGGGAAAAGTCTGAAAACCGGAAAATTTTTACTTTTGAACCCCTCAAAAAAATTCGCGAACATACCCCTTTTTTGCCCTTGCAGGGTTTCCTTTGGAGCCCGATAGCGGGCAAACCGTTGGAGCTAGCTTCGATCTGACGAAAAATTCATAATCAGGAATGAAGTGAACTACAAAAAAGGTCCAGTGACTTTTTGCTCTAACTCCATCGGTTCGGCCGCAAAACGCGATTACATTAAAATATTTGGAAATTTTCGCCTAAAAATTTACCTTTCGGGCTCGATAGCGGCTAAACGGTTGGCCGTAGCTCAAAACAAATTTTCAATGGGATTTAGAAAATTGCGTGATCTACAAAAAAGGACCAGTAACATTTTGCCCTATCATGAACGGTTTGGCCGCCATAATGCGTTTTAAAGTATAGATTTTTTACGATTTACGTGAGATATTGTTTTCTGGGCTCTGTGTTAGCGGAAAATTTGAAGTTAGGGTAGAATAAAAATCGCATTTTAATACGAAACAATGAGGTCTACATAAAAGGTCCAGTGACATTTTACTCTATCTTCCATGGTTTAGCCGTAAAACGTGATTATGTTGAAAACTTCACTCAAAAACTTAACTTGTGGGCTCGATATTGGCCGAACCGTTAGCCCTAGCTTAAATGTAAAATTTTTTGTAACTAGCTATTCATAGGATCTAAAAAAAAGATTCAGTAGCTTTCTATCGTTTATCTTTCCGTAAGCCTGATAAATGCTCTAAATGGACAAATTCTTCGTCGTTACTTTTAGGGGTTTTAAATCTTGCAACTATAATTAGTGCGATTCGTGCTGGTTCCTGCTTGACCTTGTTTTACTACGTTAACGAGTGACTAAAACCCCCCTCCACGTCGGGAGTTGGCTGAGCGTTAGTGAAGTTTCAATAGTAGATAGGGACAGAGTGTTTTTTATTATGTTCAAAGACACAAAACCCTCCAAAATAGGCCCAGGTGTGTAATTAACCCCTTGTAAACATTAACCCCCCCCCCGGGAATTTATTCATATGACCAGAAAATATCCTGACTACCTTAAACCCCCTGATGTCTTAACCCACTTTAACATTAATCTCCCCCCCCGGGAATTTTCTGGCATGCCAAGATAAACCTCTGAGCAAATTAAAACCCCCTAAACAACTTAAAAATAATGACTCAGGGTTGGGTTTTTGTTATATTTACACTAAACAATTCACAATAGCCCACCAGTGCAAGTCCTTTCTCCACAGCTCCGTACTGGCTAAACCAGACGTCTTAGCTAAAATCGGACACCAGAATCGAAAGATAAAATTAAATTTCCGACAAGAAAGGTCCAGTCACTTTTTTGTCGTATCTCTAACGGTTATAAGCCACAAAATGCCATTAAAGTCAAAACTTTTGATAGATTGGGATAAAAATCAACAAATTCTACTTCTAATTTACGGATTTAACCTGTCACCGAATTCCTCTTATCCCCGAATTTTTAAGCACCTACTTTGGGGGCCTGGGGGCGTAGCCCCCAGCGAGCCGAAGGCGAGTCCTATTATATATACAGCCGCATGTGAAAACCACTCACTCACTCACTGACTGACAGATATATACAAATTCTAACATACTTCTAGAAGTGCTAGAAACTTGAAAATTTGGCACGCAGGTACCTTTCCACAATATGAACCCGGAGGAAAAGTCTGAAAACCGGACTTTTTTACTTCTAAACCCCTCAAAAAAATTCCCGAAAATTCGCGCATTCTTTACCCCTGCAGGCATTTCTTGTAAGCCCGATAGCGGGCGAACCGTTAGAGCTAGCTCGGATCTGACGAAAAATTCATAATCAGGAATGAAGTGAACTACAAAAAAGGTCCAGTGACTTTTTGCTCTATCTTCCATGGTTAAGCGACAAAACGCTCGAACATTTGACATTCCAGAGATTTTTTCGCTTAAAATAAAGTTTCGAGCCCGATAGCGGCCGAACGGTAGGTTGTAGCTCAAATCTGATTGACCCATCAAATTAGCAAATTACGTGGATCTACAGAAAAGGTCCAGTGACTTTTTGCCCTATCTGCATTGGTTTGGCCGAAAAAAAAACGTGGTTATGTGCAATTTATTTGTAATATTTACGTGAACATTTTGTTTTTGGTGTCGATAGCGGCAAAACCATTGGTCGGAAGTCAAAATAAAACAAAGGTTAGATTTAGGAAATGATATGATCTACAAAAAGGGTTGAGTGACTTTTTACTATACCTCCATTAGTTTGACCGCAAAACGCGATTAAGTGAAAATATTTTGAAATTTTCGCCTACAAATTTACATTCCGGGCTTGATAGCGGCCTAAACGGTTGGTCGTAGCTCAAAAAATGTGACTTAATAAGTTTTAGTAAACAACGTGTTCTACAAAAAAAGTCCAGTAACTTTTTGCTGTATGTACTTTAATAAGCCTGAAAAACGCGATAAATAGCAAAATATTTGTCGTGAATTGGAAATTTTTGGTGTTTTAAATATATATTAGGCCTATATGTGACTAATATTTGTGTAATTCAATCAGGATTCAGGCTTTGCTAGGTTAACGAGTGAATACAACCCCACATAATAAGTTGGCTGAGCGTTAGCTATGCGTCAATAGTAGATAGGGACAGAATAAATTTTTTATTTTGTTCACAGACACAACACCGTCTAAAATAGGGACAGGTGTGTCATTAGCCCCCGGTAACATTAACCCCCCTCCGAGGATTTCCTGGTATGACCAGATAACCTCCTAAATAAATTAAACCCCCTGATGTGTTAACCCCCCTGGTAACATTAAACCCCCCCCCCACCCAGGGAATTTCCTGGCTTGACTAGATAATCTCCTGATGATATTAAACCAACTGTTCAACCTAAAATACTGTCTTTTAAGGTCTGTTTTTATTACGTTTATAATAAACAATTCACGATAGCTGACCTGTGCAAACTTTTCTTCCGAGCTCATTCCAGGCTAAACCAAAAGTTCGCAGCTAAAATCTGACGACGGAATCGAAAGATAAAATTAAATTTCCGACAGGAAAGGTCCAGTTACTTTTTCTCGTATCTCTAACGGTTAACCCGTAAAACGCCATTAAAGTCAAAATTTTTATTATAACTGAAAAATTAAATAACATAGGTCCAAGATAATTCCGAATTCCGCTTATCCCCGAATCTGGCCAACACCCGAAAGGGGGCCTGGTGTGTTTCATTAACCCCGATAACATTACCCTCCCCCGGGATTTCCTGGTATGACCAGATAACCTCCTGAGTAAATTAAACGCCCTGATGTGTTAACCCCCCTGGTAACTTTAAACCCCCCCGAGGGAATTTCCTCGCATGACCTCATGTCTGAATTTACCACTCACCATATCTCTTAACCCCCCTTGGGAAGTTCCTGGGTATAACCAGATAACCCCCTGATGTCTTAGAACCCCTGGTAAACGTTAAACCCCCCAGGGAATTTCCTGGCACGACCTCATGTCCGAATTTTACCAATCACCAAATTGCTCTTATCCCCGAATTTGCAAGCGTACATCATGGGGGCCTGGGGGCGTAGCCCCCAGCGAGCCGAAGGCGAGTCCTATATATATACAGCCGCATGTGTAACTCACTCACTCACTGACATATAATCATACTAATTCTAACATAGTTCTAGAAGTGCTGGAAACGTGAAAATTTTGCACGCACGTCGCAAGTATCTTCAAACCTCCGGGAAAAGTCTGAAAACCGGATTTTTTTACTTTTGAACCCCTCAAAAAAATTCCCGAACGGACCCCTGTTTTGCCCCCTCAGGCTTTCCTTTGAAGCCCTATAGCGGGCGAAACCGTTGGAGCTAGCTTCGATCTGACGAAGAATTCATAATTAGAAATGAAGTGAAACTACAATAAAGGTCCAGTGACTTTTTGCTCTATCTCAATTGGTTTGGCCGTAAAACGCGATTACATTAAAATATTTTGAAATTTTTGCCTAAAAATTTACCTTTCGGGCTCAATAGCTGCTAAACGGTTGGCCGTAGCTCAAAACAAATTTTTCAATGGGATTTAGTAAATGGCGTGATCTACAAAAAAAGGTCCTGTAACATTTTGCCCTATTCCTCAACGGTTTGGCCGCATTACGCGTTTTAAAGTATCGATTGTTTAAGTTTTACGTGAGATTTTGTTTTCTGGGCTTTATTGCGGCCAAAACTCCTAATTGTAGCACAGAATAAAAATTTGATTTTATTACTAATCAATGCGATCTACAAAAAAGGTCCAGTGTGACATTTTTCCTCTATCTCCAATGGGTTTCGGCTAAAATAAATGTAAATATTTTTTTCGTAATTTCCTTTTAAATAACATTTTGTTTCTTGAGTCGATAGCGACCAAACGGTTAGTTCTAGCTTAAATGTAAAAACTTTTATGACTAAAAATTGATGGGATCTACAAAAAAGGTAATGTAACTATTTGTTTGTATGTCCTTTAATAAGCAAGAAAAACGCTATAAATTAGCTAAATATTTGTCGTAGATTGGCAATTTTTGGAGTTTTTAAATTATTATGTGACTAATATTTGTGTAATTCTTCCAGAATTCAGTTTGCACTTTGCTTTGCTACGTTAAAGAGTGAATACAACTCCACATTATAAACTGGCTGAGCGTTAGCTAAGCGTCAATAGTAGATAGGGGCCAGAGGAATTGTTTATTATGTTCACAGACACAATACCCTCTAAAATAGGCCCAAGTGTGTCATTACCCCCGGTAATATTAACCCCCCCCCGGGATTTCCTGGTATGACCTGATAACTCCTGAGTACATTAAACCCCCTGATATGTTAAAACCCCCCTGGGGTAACATTAAACCCCCCCAGGGAATTTTCTGGCATGACCTCATGTCCGAATTTTAAACAATCACCAAATCTCTTTACCCACCCTTGGAAAGTTCCTGGTATGACCAGATAACCCCCTGATGTTCTTAACCTCTGGTAACATTAAAACCCCCCCCCCCCCAGGGAATTACCTGGCATGACTTCATGTCCAAATTTTAACAATCACCAAATCTCTCTTATCCCCGAATTCGCAAAGCGTAAATTTTAAAAACCGCTCATCATCCCCGAATTTTGCAAGCGTACATCATGGGGCCTGGGGGCGTAGCCCCAGCGAGCCGAAGGCGAGTCCTATATATATACAGCCGCATGTGTAACTCACTCACTCACTGACATATAATCATACTAATTTCTAACATAGTTCCAGAAGTGCTGGAAACGTGAAATTTTGCACGCACGTCGCAAGTATCTTCAAACCTCCGGGAAAAGTCTGAAAACCGGATTTTTTTACTTTTGAACCCCTCAAAAAAATTCCCGAACGGACCCCTGTTTTGCCCCCTCAGGCTTTCTCTTTGAAGCCCTATAGCGGGCGAAACCGTTGGAGCTAGCTTCGATCTGACGAAGAATTCATAATTAGAAATGAAGTGAACTACAATAAAGGTCCAGTGACTTTTTGCTCTATCTCAATTGGTTTGGCCGTAAAACGCGATTACATTAAAATATTTTGAAATTTTTGCCTTAAAAATTTACCTTTCGGGCTCAATAGCTGCTAAACGGTTGGCCGTAGCTCAAAACAAATTTTCAATGGGATTTAGTAAATGGCGTGATCTACAAAAAAGGTCCTGTAACATTTTGCCCTATCCTCAACGGTTTGGCCGCTATTACGCGTTTTTAAAAAGTATCGATTGTTTTTTAAGTTTTACGTGAGATTTTTTGTTTTCTGGGCTTTTATTGCGGCCAAACTCCTAAATTGTAGCACAGAATAAAAATTTGATTTTATTACTAATCAATGCGATCTACAAAAAAGGTCCAGTGACATTTTCCTCTATCTCCAATGGTTCGGCTAATAAATGTAAATATTTCTCAATTTCTTTTAAATAACTTTGTTTCTTGAGTCGATAGCGACCAAACGGTTAGTTCTAAGCTTAAATGTAAAAACTTTTATGACTAAAAATTGATGGGATCTACAAAAAAGGTAATGTAACTATTTGTTGTATGTCCTTTAATAAGCAAGAAAAAAACGCTATATAATAGCTAAATATTTGTCGTAGATTGGCAATTTTTGGAGTTTTTAAATTAATATGTGACTAATATTTGTGTAATTCTTCCAGAATCAGTTTGCACTTGCTTTGCTACGTTAAAGAGTGAATACAACTCCACATTATAAAAACTGGCTGAGCGTTAGCTAAGCGTCAATAGTAGATAGGGGGCAGAGGAATTGTTTATTATGTTCACAGACACAATAACCCTCTAAAATAGGCCCAAGTGTTGTCATTACCCCCGGTAATATTAACCCCCCCCGGGGATTTCCTGGTATGACCTGATAACCTCCTGAGTACATTAAACCCCCTGATATGTTAACCCCCCTGGTAACATTAAACCCCCCCAGGGAATTTTCTGGCATGACCTCATGTCCGAATTTTAACAATCACCAAATCTCTTTACCCACCCTTGGAAAGTTCCTGTATGACCAGATAACCCCCTGATGTCTTAACCTAACTGGTAACATTAAAAACCCCCCCCCCCCCAGGGAATTACTGGCATTGGACCTTCATGTCCAAATTTTAACAATCACCAAATCTCTCTTATCCCCGAATTCGCAAGCGTAAATTTAACCGCTCATCCCCGAATTTTGCAAGCGTACATCATGGGGGCCTGGGCGTAGCCCCCAGCGAGCCGAAGGCGAGTCCTATATTATATACAGCCGCATGTGTAACTGACTCACTGATGTATAGATACAAATTCTAACATAGTTCGAGAAGTGCTGGAAACTTGAAATTTGGCACGCAGGTACCTTTCACAATATGACCCGGAGGAAAAGTCTGAAAACCGGACTTTTTTTACTTTTAAACCCCTCAAAAAAATTCCTCAAAAAATCGCGCATTCTTTACCCCTGCAGACATTTCTTGTAAGCCTGATAGCGGGTGAACCGTTTGGAGCTAGCTTCAATCTGACGAAAAATCGTTAGTCAGGAATGAAGTGAACTACAAAAAAGGTCCAGTGGACTTTTTGTCCTATCTCGTGTGGTTTAAGCGACCAAAACGCGAGAATGTTTGACATTCCAGAGATTTTTTTTGCTTAAAATAAAGTTTCGAGCCTGATAGTGGCCGAACGGTAGGTCGTAGCTCAAATCTGATTGACCCATCAAATTAGCAAATTGCGCCGATCTACAGAAAAGGTCCAGTAACGTTTTGCTCTATCTCCAGTGGTTCGGCAGAAAAACGTGATTATGTGCAATTGTTTTGTAATTTTTTACGTGAAAACTTTTGTTTTCGGGCTCGATAGCGGCGTAACCATTGAAACGGAGGTCGAAATTAAGACAGACGTTTGGAGTTAGGAAATGAGGTAATCTACAAAAATGTGCCAGTAAACTCTTTACTCTATCTCCATTGGTTTGGCCGCAAAACGTGATTAAGTGAAAATATTTGGAAATTTTCGCCTAAAAATGTACCTTTCGGGCTCGATAGCGGCCTAAACGGTTGGTCGTAGCTCAAAACAAATTTTTAAAAGGATTTAAGAAATTGCGTGATCTACAAAAAAATGTTCAGTAACATTTTGCCCTATCCTCAACGGTTTGGCTGCATAAAACGGCGTTTTAAAGTATTGAATTTTTTAAGTTTTACGTGATATTTTTAAACTGCCCAGTGCAGCCTTTTGTCCTAAGCTCTGTACTGCCTAAATTATAGGTCGTAGCTTAAATCTGATGGCATAATCGAAAGAGAAAATTAAATTTTCGACAAGAAAGATTCCAGTCACTTTTTTCTCGTATCTCTAACGGTTATCTAATCTAATATATATACAACCGCATGTGTAACTGACTGACTGACTGACTCACTCACTCACTCACGTATACTAATTCTAACCTACTTCCAGATGAGTTAGAGACTTGAAATTTGGTACACAGATAGCTTTCCACGTGTAACCACCAGGAAAAATCCCGAAAAGTGAGAATTTTTCATTTTCAACCCCTCAAAAAAAATTCCCAAAAAATCGCGCATTCTTCACCCCTGCAGGCATTTTTTGTAAGCCCGATAGCGGGCGAACCGTTGGAGCTAGCTCGGATCTGACGGAAAATTCATGGTCAGGAATGAAGTGAACTACAAAAAAGGTCTAATGACTTTTTGCTCTATCTTCCATGGTTTTAAGCGACAAAACGCTCGAACATTTGAAATTCCAGAGATTTTTTCGATAAAAAATAATGTTTCAAGCCCGATAGCGGCCGAACCGTTGGTCGTAGCTCAAATCTGATTGACCCATCAAATTAGCAAATTGCGCGATCTACAGAAAAGGTCCAGTAATCTTTTGCCCTATCTCGATTGGTTTGGCCGAAAAAAAACGTGATTATGTACAATTTTGTTGTAACTTTTACGCGAAACTTTTGTTTTTGGGGTCGATAGCGGCGAAACCATTGGTCGGAGGTCAAAATAAGACTAACGTTTTATTTAGGAAATAAGATGACCTACAAAAAAGGTCCAGTGACTTTTTACTATATTTCCCTTAGTTTTGACCGCAAAACGCGATTAAGTGAAAATATTGGACATTTTCGCCTAAAAATTTACATTCCGGGCTTGATAGCGGCCTAAAACGGTTGGTCGTAACTCAAAACAAATTTTAAACGGGATTTAGGAAATCACGTGATCTACAGAAAAGGTTCAGTGACTTCGGGAGTTGGCTGAGCGTTAGCTAAGCGTCAATAGTAGATAGGGACAGAGGAATATTTATTATGTTCACAGACACAATACCCTCTAAAAAAGGCCCAAGTGTGTCATTAACCCCCGGTAATATTAACCCCCCCCCCGGGGATTTCCTGGTATGACCTGATAACCTCCTGTACATTCAACCCCCTGATGTGTTAACCCCCCTGGTAACATTAACCCCCCCCAGGGAATTTCCTGCCATGACCTCATGTCCGAATTTTACCAGTCACCAAATCTCTTAACCCCCCCCCCTGGGAAGATCCTGGTATGACCAGATAACCCCCTGGAGACTTATCCCCCGGTAACGTTAACCCCCCCTGGGAATTTGTTCATATGACCAGACAATATCCTGACGAAATTAAACCCCCTCTTGTCTTAACCTCCTTAACATTAATCACCCACCCAGGGAATTTCTCGCCTTGACTAGATAGTCTCCTGGTGATATTAAACCCCCTGTTCGACTTAAAATACTGCCTTGAGGTCGGTTTTTATTATGTTTATACTAAACAATTCAAGATAGCTGACCCGTGCAGACTTTTCTCCCGAGCTCATTTCTGGCTAAACCATAGGTCGTAGATCAGATCTGAGGGCACAATCGAAAGACAAAATTAAATTTCCGACAAGAAAGGTCCAGTCACTTTTTGTCATATCTCTAACGGTTATCTAATATATATACAACCGCATGTGTAACTGACTGACTGACTGACTCACTCACTCACTCACGTATACTAATTCCTAACCTACTTCCAGATGAGTTAGAGACTTGAAATTTGGTACACAGATAGCTTTCCACGTGTAACCACCAGGAAAATCCCGAAAAGTGAGAATTTTTCATTTTCAACCCCTCAAAAAAAATTCCCAAAAAATCGCGCATTCTTCACCCCTGCAGGCATTTTTTGTAAGCCCGATAGCGGGCGAACCGTTGGAGCTAGCTCGGATCTGACGGAAAATTCATGGTCAGGAATGAAGTGAACTACAAAAAAGGTCTAATGACTTTTTGCTCTATCTTCCATGGTTAAGCGACAAAACGCTCGAACATTTGAAATTCCAGAGATTTTTTCGATAAAAATAATGTTTCAAGCCCGATAGCGGCCGAACCGTTGGTCGTAGCTCAAATCTGATTGACCCATCAAATTAGCAAATTGCGCGATCTACAGAAAAGGTCCAGTAATCTTTTGCCCTATCTCGATTGGTTTGGCCGAAAAACGTGATTATGTACAATTTTGTTGTAACTTTTACGCGAAACTTTTGTTTTTGGGGTCGATAGCGGCGAAACCATTGGTCGGAGGTCAAAATAAGACTAACGTTTTATTTAGGAAATAAGATGACCTACAAAAAAGGTCCAGTGACTTTTTACTATATTTCCCTTAGTTTGACCGCAAAACGCGATTAAGTGAAAATATTGGACATTTTCGCCTAAAAATTTACATTCCGGGCTTGATAGCGGCTAAACGGTTGGTCGTAACTCAAAACAAATTTTAAACGGGATTTAGGAAATCACGTGATCTACAGAAAAGGTTCAGTGACTTCGGGAGTTGGCTGAGCGTTAGCTAAGCGTCAATAGTAGATAGGGACAGAGGAATATTTATTATGTTCACAGACACAATACCCTCTAAAAAAGGCCCAAGTGTGTCATTAACCCCCGGTAATATTAACCCCCCCCCGGGGATTTCCTGGTATGACCTGATAACCTCCTGTACATTCAACCCCCTGATGTGTTAACCCCCCTGGTAACATTAAACCCCCCCAGGGAATTTCCTGCCATGACCTCATGTCCGAATTTTACCAGTCACCAAATCTCTTAACCCCCCCCCCTGGGAAGATCCTGGTATGACCAGATAACCCCCTGGAGACTTATCCCCCGGTAACGTTAACCCCCCCTGGGAATTTGTTCATATGACCAGACAATATCCTGACGAAATTAAACCCCCTCTTGTCTTAACCTCCTTAACATTAATCACCCACCCAGGGAATTTCTCGCCTTGACTAGATAGTCTCCTGGTGATATTAAACCCCCTGTTCGACTTAAAATACTGCCTTGAGGTCGGTTTTTTATTATGTTTATACTAAACAATTCAAGATAGCTGACCCGTGCAGACTTTTCTCCCGAGCTCATTTCTGGCTAAACCATAGGTCGTAGATCAGATCTGAGGGCACAATCGAAAGACAAAATTAAATTTCCGACAAGAAAGGTCCAGTCACTTTTTGTCATATCTCTAACGGTTATCTAATATATATACAACCGCATGTGTAACTGACTGACTGACTGACTGACTCACTCACTCACGTATACTAATTCTAACCTACTTCCAGATGAGTTAGAGACTTGAAATTTGGTACACAGATAGCTTTCCACGTGTAACCACCAGGAAAATCCCGAAAAGTGAGAATTTTTCATTTTCAACCCCTCAAAAAAATTCCCAAAAAATCGCGCATTCTTCACCCCTGCAGGCATTTTTTGTAAGCCCGATAGCGGGCGAACCGTTGGAGCTAGCTCGGATCTGACGGAAAATTCATGGTCAGGAATGAAGTGAACTACAAAAAAGGTCTAATGACTTTTTGCTCTATCTTCCATGGTTAAGCGACAAAACGCTCGAACATTTGAAATTCCAGAGATTTTTTTCGATAAAAATAATGTTTCAAGCCCGATAGCGGCCGAACCGTTGGTCGTAGCTCAAATCTGATTGACCCATCAAATTAGCAAATTGCGCGATCTACAGAAAAGGTCCAGTAATCTTTTGCCCTATCTCGATTGGTTTGGCCGAAAAACGTGATTATGTACAATTTTGTTGTAACTTTTACGCGAAACTTTTGTTTTTGGGGTCGATAGCGGCGAAACCATTGGTCGGAGGTCAAAAATAAGACTAACGTTTTATTTAGGAAATAAGATGACCTACAAAAAAGGTCCAGTGACTTTTTACTATATTTCCCTTAGTTTGACCGCAAAAACGCGATTAAGTGAAAATATTGGACATTTTCGCCTAAAAATTTACATTCCGGGCTTGATAGCGGCTAAACGGTTGGTCGTAACTCAAAACAAATTTTAAACGGGATTTAGGAAATCACGTGATCTACAGAAAAGGTTCAGTGACTTCGGGAGTTGGCTGAGCGTTAGCTAAGCGTCAATAGTAGATAGGGACAGAGGAATATTTTATTATGTTCACAGACACAATACCCTCTAAAAAAGGCCCAAGTGTGTCATTAACCCCCGGTAATATTAACCCCCCCCCCCGGGGATTTCCTGGTATGACCTGATAACCTCCTGTACATTCAACCCCCTGATGTGTTAACCCCCCTGGTAACATTAAACCCCCCAGGGAATTTTCCTGCCATGACCTCATGTCCGAATTTTACCAGTCACCAAATCTCTTAACCCCCCCCCCTGGGAAGATCCTGGTATGACCAGATAACCCCCTGGAGACTTATCCCCCGGTAACGTTAACCCCCCCTGGGAATTTGTTCATATGACCAGACAATATCCTGACGAAATTAAACCCCCTCTTGTCTTAACCTCCTTAACATTAATCACCCACCCAGGGAATTTCTCGCCTTGACTAGATAGTCTCCTGGTGATATTAAACCCCCTGTTCGACTTAAAATACTGCCTTGAGGTCGGTTTTTTATTATGTTTATACTAAACAATTCAAGATAGCTGACCCGTGCAGACTTTTCTCCCGAGCTCATTTCTGGCTAAACCATAGGTCGTAGATCAGATCTGAGGGCACAATCGAAAGACAAAATTAAATTTCCGACAAGAAAGGTCCAGTCACTTTTTGTCATATCTCTAACGGTTATCTAATATATATACAACCGCATGTGTAACTGACTGACTGACTGACTCACTCACTCACTCACGTATACTAATTCTAACCTACTTCCAGATGAGTTAGAGACTTGAAATTTGGTACACAGATAGCTTTCCACGTGTAACCACCAGGAAAATCCCGAAAAGTGAGAATTTTTCATTTTCAACCCCTCAAAAAAATTCCCAAAAAATCGCGCATTCTTCACCCCTGCAGGCATTTTTTGTAAGCCCGATAGCGGGCGAACCGTTGGAGCTAGCTCGGATCTGACGGAAAATTCATGGTCAGGAATGAAGTGAACTACAAAAAAGGTCTAATGACTTTTTGCTCTATCTTCCATGGTTTAAGCGACAAAAACGCTCGAACATTTGAAATTCCAGAGATTTTTTTCGATAAAAATAATGTTTCAAGCCCGATAGCGGCCGAACCGTTGGTCGTAGCTCAAATCTGATTGACCCATCAAATTAGCAAATTGCGCGATCTACAGAAAAGGTCCAGTAATCTTTTGCCCTATCTCGATTGGTTTGGCCGAAAAAAAACGTGATTATGTACAATTTTGTTGTAACTTTTACGCGAAACTTTTGTTTTTGGGGTCGATAGCGGCGAAACCATTGGTCGGAGGTCAAAATAAGACTAACGTTTTATTTAGGAAATAAGATGACCTACAAAAAAGGTCCAGTGACTTTTTACTATATTTCCCTTAGTTTTGACCGCAAAACGCGATTAAGTGAAAATATTGGACATTTTCGCCTAAAAATTTACATTCCGGGCTTGATAGCGGCTAAAACGGTTGGTCGTAACTCAAAACAAATTTTAAACGGGATTTAGGAAATCACGTGATCTACAGAAAAGGTTCAGTGACTTCGGGAGTTGGCTGAGCGTTAGCTAAGCGTCAATAGTAGATAGGGACAGAGGAATATTTATTATGTTCACAGACACAATACCCTCTAAAAAAGGCCCAAGTGTGTCATTAACCCCCCGGTAATATTAAACCCCCCCCCCGGGGATTTCCTGGTATGACCTGATAACCTCCTGTACATTCAACCCCCTGATGTGTTAACCCCCCTGGTAACATTAAACCCCCCAGGGAATTTCCTGCCATGACCTCATGTCCGAATTTTACCAGTCACCAAATCTCTTAACCCCCCCCCCTGGGAAGATCCTGGTATGACCAGATAACCCCCTGGAGGACTTATCCCCCGGGTAACGTTAACCCCCCCTGGGAATTTGTTCATATGACCAGACAATATCCTGACGAAATTAAACCCCTCTTGTCTTAACCTCCTTAACATTAATCACCCACCCAGGGAATTTCTCGCCTTGACTAGATAGTCTCCTGGTGATATTAAACCCCCTGTTCGACTTAAAATACTGCCTTGAGGTCGGTTTTTATTATGTTTATACTAAACAATTCAAGATAGCTGACCCGTGCAGACTTTTCTCCCGAGCTCATTTCTGGCTAAACCATAGGTCGTAGATCAGATCTGAGGGCACAATCGAAAGACAAAATTAAATTTCGACAAGAAAGGTCCAGTCACTTTTTGTCGTATCTCTAACGGTTATCTAATATATATACAGCCGCATGTGTAACTGACTGACTGACTGACTCACTCACTCATAGAGTGTATACTAATTCTAACCTACTTCCAGATGAGTTAGAGACTTGAAATTTGGTACACAGATAGCTTTCCACGTGTAACCACCAGGAAAATCCCGAAAAGTGAGAATTTTTCATTTTTCAACCCCTCAAAAAAATTCCCAAAAAAATCGCGCATTCTTCACCCCTGCAGGCATTTTTTGTAAGCCCGATAGCGGGCGAACCGTTGGAGCTAGCTCGGATCTGACGGAAAATTCATGGTCAGGAATGAAGTGAACTACAAAAAAAGGTCTAATGACTTTTTGCTCTATCTTCCATGGTTTAAGCGACAAAACGCTCGAACATTTGAAATTCCAGAGATTTTTTCGATAAAAAATTAATGTTTCAAGCCCGATAGCGGCCGAACCGTTGGTCGTAGCTCAAATCTGATTGACCCATCAAATTAGCAAATTGCGCGATCTACAGAAAAAGGTCCAGTAATCTTTTGCCCTATCTCGATTGGTTTGGCCGAAAAACGTGATTATGTACAATTTTGTTGTAACTTTTACGCGAAACTTTTGTTTTTGGGGTCGATAGCGGCGAAAACCATTGGTCGGAGGTTCAAAATAAGACTAACGTTTTATTTAGGAAATAAGATGACCTACAAAAAAGGTCCAGTGACTTTTTACTATATTTCCCTTAGTTTGACCGCAAAAACGCGATTAAGTGAAAATATTGGACATTTTCGCCTAAAAAATTTACATTCCGGGCTTGATAGCGGCTAAACGGTTGGTCGTAACTCAAAACAAATTTTAAACGGGATTTAGGAAATCACGTGATCTACAGAAAAGGTTCAGTGACTTCGGGAGTTGGCTGAGCGTTAGCTAAGCGTCAATAGTAGATAGGGACAGAGGAATATTTATTATGTTCACAGACACAATACCCTCTAAAAAAAGGCCCAAGTGTGTCATTAACCCCCGGTAATATTAACCCCCCCCCCGGGGATTTCCTGGTATGACCTGATAACCTCCTGTACATTCAACCCCCTGATGTGTTAACCCCCCTGGTAACATTAAACCCCCCCCAGGGAATTTCCTGCCATGACCTCATGTCCGAATTTTACCAGTCACCAAATCTCTTAACCCCCCCCCCCCCTGGGAAGATCCTGGTATGACCAGATAACCCCCTGGAGACTTATCCCCCGGTAACGTTAACCCTCCCCTGGGGAATTTGTTCATATGACGACAAATATCCTGACGAAATTAAAACCCCCTTCTTGTCTTAACCTCCTTAACATTAATCACCCACCCAGGGAATTTCTCGCCTTGACTAGATAGTCTCCTGGTGATATTAAACCCCCTGTTCGACTTAAAATACTGCCTTGAGGTCGGTTTTTATTATGTTTATACTAAACAAATTCAAGATAGCTGACCCGTGCAGACTTTTCTCCCGAGCTCATTTCTGGGCTAAACCATAGGTCGTAGATCAGATCTGAGGGGCACAATCGAAAGACAAAATTAAATTTCCAACAAGAAAGGTCCAGTCACTTGTCATATCTCTAACGTTATCCGCAAAATGTACTAACGGTTATTAATATATATACAACCGCATGTGTAACTGACTGACTGACTCACTCACGTATACTAATTCTAACCTACTTCCAGATGAGTTAGAGACTTGAAATTTGGTACACAGATAGCTTTTCCACGTGTAACCACCAGGAAAATCCCGAAAAGTGAGAATTTTTCATTTTCAACCCCTCAAAAAAATTCCCAAAAAATCGCGCATTCTTCACCCCTGCAGGCATTTTTTGTAAGCCCGATAGCGGGCGAACCGTTGGAGCTAGCTCGGATCTGACGGAAAATTCATGGTCAGGAATGAAGTGAACTACAAAAAAGGTCTAATGACTTTTTGCTCTATCTTCCATGGTTAAGCGACAAAACGCTCGAACATTTGAAATTCCAGAGATTTTTTCGATAAAAATAATGTTTCAAGCCCGGATAGCGGCCGAACCGTTGGTCGTAGCTCAAATCTGATTGACCCATCAAATTAGCAAATTGCGCGATCTACAGAAAAGGTCCAGTAATCTTTTGCCCTATCTCGATTGGTTTGGCCGAAAAAAAACGTGATTATGTACAATTTTGTTGTAACTTTTACGCGAAACTTTTGTTTTTGGGGTCGATAGCGGCGAAACCATTGGTCGGAGGTCAAAATAAGACTAACGTTTTATTTAGGAAATAAGATGACCTACAAAAAAGGTCCAGTGACTTTTTACTATATTTCCCTTAGTTTGACCGCAAAAACGCGATTAAGTGAAAATATTGGACATTTTCGCCTAAAAAATTTACATTCCGGGCTTGATAGCGGCTAAACGGGTTGGTCGTAACTCAAAACAAAATTTTTAAACGGGATTTAGGAAATCACGTGATCTACAGAAAAAGGTTCAGTGACTTCGGGAGTTGGCTGAGCGTTAGCTAAGCGTCAATAGTAGATAGGGACAGAGGAATATTTATTATGTTCACAGACACAATACCCTCTAAAAAAGGCCCAAGTGTGTCATTAACCCCGGTTAATATTAACCCCACCCCCGGGGATTCCTGGTATGACCTGATAAACCTCCTGTACATTCAATCCCCCTGATGTGTTACCCCCCCTGGTAACATTAAACCCCCCCAGGGAATTTCCTGCCATGACCTCATGTCCGAATTTTAACCAGTCACCAAATCTCTTAACCCCCCCCCCCTGGGAAGATCCTGGTATGACCAGATAACCCCTGGAGACTTATCCCCGGTAAACGTTAACCCCCCCTGGGAATTTGTTCATATGACAGACAATATCCTGACGAAATTAAACCCCCTCTTGTCTTAACCTCCTTAAACATTAATCACCACCCACCAGGGGAAATTTCTCGCCTTGACTAGATAGTCTCCCTGGTGATATTAAACCCCCTGTTCGACTTAAAAATACTGCCTTGAGGTCGGTTTTATTATTATGTTTATACTAAACAATTCAAGATAGCTGACCCGTGCAGACTTTTCTCCCGAGCTCATTTCTGGCTAAAACCATAGGTCGTAGATCAGATCTGAGGGCACAATCGAAAGACAAAAATTAAATTTCCAACAAGAAAGGTCCAGTCACTTTTTGTCGTATCTCTAACGGTTTAACCGCAAAATGCCCTCAAAGTCAAAAGTTTTTACGAATCCGGAAAAAAATCTATGAAAAAGGTCAATTTTTAAATCCCTTGTCATTTACTTAATTGTCCGGACTTAACCAGTCACCGAATTCCGCTTATCCCCGAAATTTTGCAAGCGTTTACTTTGGGGGCCTGGGGGCGTAGCCCCCAGCGAGCCGAAGGCGAGTCTAATATATATACAACCGCATGTGTAACTGACTGACTGACTCACTCACTCACGTATACTAATTCTAACTCTTCTTCCAGATGAGTTAGAGACTTGAAATTTGGTACACAGATAGCTTTCCACGTGTAACCACACCAGGAAAATCCCGAAAAGTGAGAATTTTTCATTTTCAACCCCCTCAAAAAAATTTCCCAAAAAATCGCGCATTCTTCACCCCTGCAGGCATTTTTTGTAAGCCCGATAGCGGGCGAACCGTTGGAGCTAGCTCGGATTCTGACGCGAAAATTCATGGTCAGGAATGAAGTGAACTACAAAAAAGGTCTAATGACTGTTTGCTGCTCTATCTTCCATGGTTAAGCGACCAAAACGCTCGAACATTTGAAATTCCAGAGATTTTTTTCGATAAAAAATAATGTTTCAAGCCCGATAGCGGCCGAACCGTTGGTCCGTAGCTCAAATCTGATTGACCATCAAATTAGCAAATTGCGCGATCTACAGAAAAGGTCCAGTAATCTTTTGCCCTATCTCTCGATTGGTTTGGCCGAAAAAAACGTGATTATGTACAATTTTGTTGTAACTTTTACGCGAAACTTTTGTTTTTGGGGGTCGATAGCGGCGAAACCATTGGTCGGAGGTCAAAATAAGACTAAACGTTTTTATTTAGGAAATAAGATGAACCTACAAAAAAGGTCCAGTGACTTTTTACTATATTTCCCTTAGTTTGACCGCAAAACGCGATTAAGTGAAAATATTGGACATTTTCGCCTAAAAATTTACATTCCGGGCTTGATAGCGGCTCTAAAACGGTTGGTCGTAACTCAAAACAAATTTTAAACGGGATTTAGGAAATCACGTGATCTACAGAAAAGGTTCAGTGACTTCGGGAGTTGGCTGAGCGTTAGCTAAGCGTCAATAGTAGATAGGGACAGAGGAATATTTATTATGTTCACAGACACAATACCCTCTAAAAAAGGCCCAAGTGTGTCATTAACCCCGGTAATATTAACCCCCCCCCCGGGGATTTCCTGGTATGATGACCGATAACACTCCTGTACATTCAACCCCCTGATGTGTTAACCCCCCCTGGTAACATTAAACCCCCCCAGGGAATTTCCTGCCATGACCTCATGTCCGAATTTTACCAGTCACCAAATCTCTTAACCCCCCCCCTGGGAAGATCCTGGTATGACCAGATAACCCCCTGGAGACTTATCCCCCGGTAACACGTTAACCCCCCCTGGGAATTTGTTCATATGACCAGACAATATCCTGACCGAAATTAAACCCCCTCTTGTCTTAACCCTCCTTAACATTAATCACCCACCCAGGGAATTTCTCGCCTTGACTAGATTAGTCTCCTGGTGATATTAAACCCCCCCCTGTTCGACTTAAGAAAAAATACTGCCTTGAGGTCGGTTTTTATTATGTTTATTACTAAATCCAATTCAAGATAGCTGACCCGTGCAGACTTTTCTCCCGAGCTCATTTCTGGCTAAACCATTAGGTCGTAGGATCAGATCTGAGGGCAACAATCGAAAGACAAAATTAAATTTCCAACAAGAACACAATTAATGTCCGGAACTTAACCAGTCACCGAATTCCGCTTATCCCCGAATTTGCAAGGCGTTTACTTTGGGGGCCTGGGGGCGTGAAGCCCCCAGCGAGCCGAAGGCGAGTCTAATATATATACAACAACCGCATGTGTAACTGAGACTGACCTGACTCACTCACGTATACTAATTCTAACCTACATCCAGACTGAGTGTAGAGACTTGAAATTTGGTACACAGATAGCTTTCCACGTGTAACCACCAGGAAAAATCCGAAAAGTGAGAAATTTTTCATTTTTTTTCACCCCTCAAAAAAATTCCCAAAAAAAATCGCGCGCATTCTTCACCCCTGCAGGCATGTTTTTGTAAGCCCCGATAGCGGCGCCGGAACCGTTGGAGCTAGCTCGGATCTGACGGGAAAAATTTTCATGGTCAGGATGAAGTGAACTACAAAAAAGGTTCTAATTGACTTTTTTGCTCTATTTCCATGAGTATAGCGACAACAAAACGCTCGAACATTTGCAAATTCCCAGAGATTTTTTTCGATAAAAATAATGTTTCAAGCCCGATGAGCGGCCGACGAACCGTTGGTCGTAGCTCAAATCTGATTGACCCATCAAATTAGCAAATTGCGCGATCTACAGAAAAAGGTCCAGTTAATCTTTTGCCTATCTCGATTGGTTTGGCCGAAAAACGTGATTGTATTTGTACAATTTTTGTTGTATCTTTTACGCGAAACTTTTGTTTTTTGGGGTCGATAGCGGCGAAACCATTGGTCGGAGGGTCATAAATAAGACTAAAACGTTTTATATAGGAAATAAGAAGACCTAGCAAAAAAGGTCCA
>NW_025783024.1:0-31634 GCF_021130785.1 Homalodisca vitripennis | reverse complement strand
AATGTCATCTGCAAAAGCACATGTTTTTGACCTTGAAAGGGTAATTCGAGTAAACTCGATTATAAAAAAACCACCCAAAAATAAAAGTAGCCGATAGCCACAACCGATTCCTTGTGGGCACACCCGCTTGGACAGTTAGTGGTGCGCCTTAAATTGAATCTGCAATTTTGACTTTTTGGACTCTACTTACTTATAAAACTATTAAACCAAATTGAGTGCCAGGTTCCCCCCTACTCCAGCTGCTACCAATTTACGATAGTAGTATAATTATGATCGACAAGATCAAAAGCTTGTTTTGAAGTCAATAAAAAGACCCGTTATACTTTTTTTATCGTGTTGAAATTGTTGTAAATATTTTCTGTAAACCGATAGCAACGCATCTTTCTGTTTTCCCATTCCTGTTCTCCTAAACCCATATTGAGGACGGGCTGAAAAACGGTTATGCTGTCTAAATAACTTTACGAGTCTGGTTCTTCATTTATTTTCTCAAATATTTTAGAGAATATGGATAATAGACTGATTGGTCTTATATTATGTCCCAATTTTAAAAGTAGATAGAATTATTTTTAAATATTGGAACGAAACTGATACTAATACCTTAAGTTCTATCAGGAAAAACGCGCCCGTTTTGAAAGCTTAGATTTTGATAATATGAACAAAACTGGAGCAATGCGTTTTCCGCTGTCTTTATCTTATAACGAGGTTTAACGGAAATGCCATCAAAATCCAGTTTGATTTTTTGTTTTTTAAAACATTTAATAGTGATCAACAACTCCATTTATATTAGTTGGCGCTATGAAAAAAAGAGAGTTGTGACGTTGTCGGTAATTGCCCCCGATGGTAGGCCTGAATAGCGGCGGCAAGTGGCGACCGCGCGGGCAGGACCGGGACTGACTGACCTTGAGACTTTCCGGATAAGGTGGTCATTTGATAATTTATCAGCCACACTTTTTAGGATTAGTTGAGACAATCTCACCATTGCAACAACTCCACTTTATCTACATTTATTCCTTAATGTCGCCGAACACTAATATGTTATATTATTATCTTTTCCAATATCTGTGAAGAACTCCGCCATATAACAGTTGCTAATCTTATATAGTGAAATATGCATTTTTATGCTGAAAATCCGATTTGACCCCTTTTAGCATGTTTTTAAATTTTAAAACAGAATAAATTGAAATATAATTTGAATGATTGGTCGTATGGTGCGCTTTTTATAAATTGTGTATTAGTTTTTTTTCCCTTTTTTTTATTTTGGAAAAGTAAAATTTGCATTTAACCATGGACTAGAAAAGTTTTTTAAGCTTTCGTTAGCTATGTTTTGCTTCCTGAATTAATTTACAATTATTCCAGAGATTCTGTCAGAGGTCTGTATGTGGAACAAACTCCATAACTTTTATGTTATACAATCGCTTGAACGAACCAAACCACGCACTCCAGTCTGCTTTCGTTTCAAGCTATCCTGCAGCCATACTTAAATCATATACAGAGTTATCTGGCATTTGGTTTACCGTTACTACCAGCCTGTTTAAAACATAGAAACTGCTGCAGAAATTTAAACCAACAAGCAGTGGTCAGTGAGACCTATGGTCAAAAATTAACACATTTTAAAGAGAATTTATATCTGCATGGTCGAACAAAAATGTGGTCAATAATTGACTTTGTGTTTTTCAGTAATTCTTGTTGGTGTTATTTAATGATGTAGAAATGAAGACATTTAATTGTTTAGCTAGACTAATATAGTTATTTATAATCTTGGCGGCTACTATGCTAAGTCCAAATTTTTATATTTATATCTCCTACGTAAATAATGCTGCTGTATAAATTTTTGCAATTTATATTAGAGAGTACGCTAGTAAAATTATTTTCTGAATGACTATGCAGTCTATACTAGACCATAGTAGTTTAAAAATATGAGTGTTTACAATAGTTATAACTTAGCAATAAAGCAATCACATATTTCCATATCTAATTTAACTAGCGATACATTTTATATTTTTGGTCCCACAAATCACAAAATTCCCCCAAGCTCTATAGCTGTTATTACAATTGGCAAAAGTATTGTAACCTGGCAGTTTATAAAAATTTAATTCGGTCAATCGTTTAATTTCCAAATTTTCACTTAGAACAAGAAAATTAACTTTATTATTGTGATGTTGCACTTATTTCAGACAGAGTTAGGTTAATTAAAATTTTTTTCTTACACTCCTTTATATTTGCATATAGACAGAGAAAATGGAGTCCCCTGGATTCAACATCGTTAAAACCCAGCACAAAATCATTACAATATACGCTTAGAGTTCCATTTATATTAATACAATATCAAAAAACTTTTTAAATTTAAAATATTAGCAAAACATTTTTCAAAACTCAAAATAGGCCCATGCATGATTCAATTGATTTGTAAATGAAATATTAAACATGACCTACTTTAAGCTTATCAATGTCATCCAAAGGTACACGTCCACTGCCTATGTACCCTCTCCCCGGCAGCTTTCCTAACAAAAAACTTAGCCGTCACGGCACCGAGACAAAAACATAACCCACATCATTGGACTTTTTTTCTTCCAGCATAGCTAGGAACCTGTTTGTTATCCGGGATGGTCATTCACGTACACTTCTGCCAGGAGGAAGGGCGCCTGTTGGAATCGTATGTCCCGCGGTGAGATGATCACATTCGGGTTTTTATGCTTCTCGAAATTTGAGTGGAGAGAAGAGCTTTCCTCTTGATGTCTCGGTGCCATCGGAAACTGTTACCAATCACAGCGGGTAGTGCGGCTCTTGTTGTAGGAATGGAAAGCCCTATGGGCTTAGAATGAGATGTTGCTCAGGCTGTACCTCCACTTCCGAAGAGTGCTACCTCCCAAGTCCCTTGTTGACTAATGATTGATTCTTGACGTGTCCTCCCTGCGGTGGTAGGTCCGAGGATAATCCGCTTTATCTCTATAATTGTTCTTTCTCCAACTATACTGTTTCAATATTTCTCAGCCGTTCGTTGTAGAGTTCGTTGACAGGAAATTAATCGTTCTTCACCTTCATGCCCGTAATTTGCACTGCATTTTTCTTTCCTTGATACAGGCCAGTTCTTTTATTTTAATAATTATTCATCAACACATTTGAACGCACCTTCTACTTTGGTCCGACAGAGGAATTGTTATGGAAGTATGATGTCCTCATTCAATTTTACTCACAAGTGGGCCTACAAATAACAAAAATGTAAAACAGGTACGGCCGCTCGTTTTTAGTGAGTGCCACGTACAGTCAGGACGAGTGGATACACACAACGGAGCGATAAGCGAGGACGTCTTATCTACTGCAGCTGACTGAGGCTGGAGACTATATATCGATAACTTTACATTATACAATAATTTTTTAAGAGCATTTATATTAAAACTATATACATTGGTAGCGTTTTTTATATAGATGCATGTATTCAACAACAATATTCAAGTTTTTAGTTAGTGAAATATATTGCAATAATAATAAACAGAGAAAAGAGTAGAAAGCAGGAAATTAAATATGCTTGGTAAAGGGAGGCAATAGAATTATATAGTTAACCAACGGAAAGGAACAATAGGTTTCACTAGAGGAAAATGTAACGCGGAGCTCGTTTATTAATAAACCATAATATTAGCATTAACTGATGAGGTGGTGTCCGATAAGGGGGGGGTTTTTTGCAGGAAGTTGAGGGCGGCGTTTATCACCCAGAGGGCGGAAACCTGTTAACTTCCGGTATCCTTATCGCTAGTGGCATGAAACCTGCACAGTATCTTTCTCCCCTACACCGAGAAGTATAATTAACACTGAGTAAAGATTCAATTATTGCTGCGAAAATACTCTCCCAATTACCTTTTGGTTCTTAAAGTTTAATTAATTGATTGGTAATAAAAGCAGCAAGTTTTTAAAGTTATTGTATGACTGATTTTAAAAATTATTTGGTATGACTGTTTTTAAGAAAGTTTATTGGTATGGACTTTTTGTTAAAATTATTGTAATGACTGGTTTTTTTAAAGTTATTGTATACCCTGCTTTAAAGTTAATACAAATACCGAAATTATAATCATAGCTCATATATATTTTCAGACTAGATAATAGTGCCTTTTGTGTGACTTGTGCCTTTTAAAAACATTTCGGTATAGCAAATTTGAAAATTATTATTGTTAAATAGGGAATTTTATTTAAATTTAATTAAGTAATATAGAAACAGTTGATATTAAAGGTTGATTAATATTAAATAATATTAATATAACCTTTCAGGGTGTTTTATAATAAGTTTTTAGAAAAATATTATATACCTATCCATAAATTTTGGTTTTTCTTGTTGTGATAAATAACTCAACCTACCGTTGTTCCATACAATAGTGAAGAGAATATGGTAGATCCATTAATGTGGGGCTTGAAGTGATTAGTAAATATTACAGGCCATTATCTATAATCCTATTGAATTATAAGTGTAGCTATAATTGGATATGTATTACATTTGGTCCTACCCTTTTTGAATTTAAAAAATATTCTAGGAAGAGGAAACGTCAAAAGAGGATTGGAACGATAAAAGAGAAACCAACAATATTTATATAAAATATGTGCTTCCCAATTCCAATTCCCTTCAGAAGCTTACCAAAGGATAGGTAAGCCTTTAATACAGTAAGAAACTGGAAAGCTCGTAACAGTTTAGAATTGGATTTCAATAGACTGGTAGCCGTCAAAAACGATCAATCTTTCCCCTCGAAGCTGAAAACCTTCCTAAGAACAACCTCTAGAAAAACCACAGAGAAAACACCAGAGACATAAGTTTCATGACCTCCAAGCCAAAAGAGGGAAAAGCCATAAATGCCCCAGAGGTCCAAAAAGTTTCTAGATGCTAAAAATCTTCAATATGGCTGAAAACTTCAATAAATCAAGATAGATCCTTAGCCGGATTGAACGTATATAAAGGCGGGAAATTTAAAAAGTGATAAGGTTCTCATACACCAAGAAGCTTTAAATTAAGCCGAAATTAACAAGAGGTAGTAAGGTTTAATGACCTTAGTTTAACGCAAACCTTCTGGAAGTAAAGAATCCCAGAGCCTCAAATGTCATCACTAACTAAAAAATCATAAATAAGAAAGGAGAGGGTCTATTAGATGCCTAGTTTGGAACTTGATTAGTTCTGGTTTTTGCCAAGGCTAGCTTGAAAAGGGTTTCCATCAACTAACTGAAAGGTTAGAAGGAGAGGTTTTTTAAGATGCCTAGGTGGGAATCGCGATTATTTTTTGCCTAATGGCATAGCCTTAAAAGATCATCACTAACTGAAAGTTAGAAGGAGAGGGGTTTGTTAGAGTGCCTGGTGGAACCCCTAATGTTTCTGTTTTCCTTTTTTTTTTTTTTAGATTTCCTACCATGGGTTGAAAGTACACTAGCAATTAGGCAGTCGGTGAATTTGTATAAATGTAAAGAACACATATGTATACATTGCATGTGAGGAATTGCACAGCCTTGTAACAAACATGGTTTGTGTGTTACCAAAACAAAATAATATTTATAATCAATTAAACTTAAGAGGAAACAAGCCAGTAAACTAATTCTAAAACAAACTACCGGACAAAAAAGTGTGCAACGATGTCAGAATCAGAGCAGTTGATCACGAGTAGGGGAGATTCCCCGAACTTTATATAAGTAATGACAGAAAACATACATACCAACTGCAAGCATATATTACAATAAAGTACAGCTCTATAACCTGGTCTTGTAATACAGTAGCACCGAGTGTACGAGAGGATAGAAATAAAAATAATAAACATAATTCATAATAGTTGGTTCCATGTATTGAACTATTCCAGCAAAGTTGGACAGATAGCACTGTAAACTAGATCCAAACTACTGTAGCGATAGAGTGCAGAAACAGAGCAAACCGATCGTCCTGAGCTCTAGGGAAGATTTCTGGACTTTGTGTAATTGATGGTTCCCAATACACAGTTCAGAGCCCACGGGTATTGGACTGTTCAGAGCTTTACGGAAAAGGAAAGGCAGACAATACAGTATTCAACAAGCCGTTATCTTTTATAATTAAATACAAAAATAGACACCACATATTTTTCCTTCAGTGACATACAAATGACTTTAACTTTTTTGAAACGTTCACTGGCGACGGAACAGGTTAAAATGAAACTCACATCCCTAAAAGCCAATCGAAAGGATTTCTAGATACTGAAGCCTGGACATGAATACCAACAATGTCAAACGTTAGCAAAGTGAGCATTTGTAAATATTTCATATCTTAATAAAGTTTAATTAACACTTTATTTTTGAAAAAATTGAATAACACTTAGAACACATGGATGCAAAGTCGTTTACCATTAAAATGTGAGGAAAAGTTAACTGTCAATGCATATTTAAAATGGGATATGCCCAAGCTAAGGTAAGGAATGAAACCATTTTTTCAAATATTCTGGTGTTTTAAGTATAGAATATTTCAGAAAAAATCTGTCTTGTGTCGTATACATAGATGAATTTATTTATCTTTGCATTCTTAATTTTTTTATATGTAACAAATACTCAACTATAAAGATTCTATTAAAGATAAAACTATTTTTGATGGTAGTTTCTTTGATTTAAAAAACTGTTTAAGTTGCTGTTATTGAGGTATGATAGTTTAAGAAAACGTAACGTTCTGCTATTCCCACTTGTTGAAGTGAATGTCGTCCAATAAACGTCACTAGGGAACGTTGTGTGGTAAAACGCGATAGCAGTTGTGTTCATCATACTGTGTTTATCTAGGACTGAACAATGATATACCACATACTATATACTTGAAACTACTTATAACTAAATGAATAAAGCAATTTGATCTAATATTCTACAAAGAAAGCGAAATTTAAATTCGTAGATAACATATACAGTATTTTCGGTGAAAACAAAACATACCTGTAGAGATTGTAAAGCCAAATAGCCATATTCAATGATGTATCATAATACGTCACATCTGTTATAAATCTGCTACACAGAGTAATTCATTAAATACATTTTGAAAAATGTGTGAACCATGATTCATAACCATTTCCAATTGCAGTTAAGTTTTTCATTCCATTATTTTATCCCCGAGATATCAAATATTTGTTCAATAAAATATTGCCTATTATATTGCATTGAGTACTAGAAATTAAAATGTTCCGTTCGGGTTTGTATATCTCAGACCATAGTAATTTGTCCCAGGCAGTCAGTCGTGGGCGGTGACAGTTGGCTGGTCTTGGGCTGGGTATGGGGATCTTGGCTGCGATGTGCTCAACATGGTTTTTGAAAGTTATTGTTAGCATTACACTTCGGTAGTAATTGATGTGTTGAATGATTAGTATTTTTTTTAAGTGGACACGTTCTGCTCATCATCACAATTCGGTAGTAAGTGGTAGATCTGTTTTCGAGTGATTAGTATATTTTGTAAAAGTGCAGACTTCTGCTCCTTATTACACTTAAGTAGTAAGTGGTGTGTCACTGTATCAAGTGATTAGTACTTTGTAAAAGTGGAGACGTCTGCTCACCATTACACTTCGGTAGTAAGTTGTGTATCTGTGTTGAATGATTAGTACTCTTCGTAAAAGTGGGGAGACGTTCTGCTCATCATCACACTTCCGTAGTAAGTTGTGTATCTGTATCGATTGATTAGTACTTCGTAAAGTGGAGACGTCTGCTCATCATTACACTTCGGTAGTAAGTAGTGTATCTGTGTTGAGTAATTAGTACTTTGATGTAAAAGTGGATTCGTCTGCTCATCATTACACTTCGGTATTAAGTGGTGCATCTGTTCGATTGACTAGTACTTCGTAAAAGTGGAGACGTCTGCTCATCATTACACTTCGGTAGTAAGTAGTGTATCTGTGTTGAGTAATTAGTACTTTGTAAAAGTGGATTCGTCTGCTCATCATTACACTTCGGTATTAAGTGGTGCATCTGTTCGATTGACTAGTACTTCGTAAAAGTGGAGACGTCTGCTCGTCATTTACACTTCGGTAGTAAGTAGTGTATCTGTGTTGAATAATTAGTACTTTGTAAAAGTGGAGACGTCTGCTCATCATTACACTTCGGTAGTAAGTAGTGAATCTGTGTTGAATAATTAGTACTTTGTAAAAGTGGAGACGTCTGCCCATCATTACACTTCGGTAGTAAGTTGTGTATCTGTGTTGAGTAATTAGAACTTTGTAAAAGTGGAGACGTCTGCTCATCATTACACTTCGGTAGTAAGTAGTGTATCTGTGTTGAGTAATTAGTACTTTGTAAAAGGGGAGACGTCTGCTCATCATTACACTTCGGTAGTAAGTAGGTGTATCTGTGTTGAGTAATTAGTACTTTGTAAAAGTGGAGACGTCTGCTTATCATTACACACCGGTAGTAAATGGTGTATTTGTGTTGAGTGATTAGTACTTTGTAAAATTCACAAAACATGAAGATAGAGTCTTGTATTAACAGTATCATGCCACGTAGCATTAGCTTATCTTCATACACAATCTCTTAGTCCGGGATCTGGTTCAGTGTGAAGTTTTCAGTATTTTGCGTTATACGTCTTAGGTTAGTAAAAATTTGACAAAGACTCTAGGGTTATATCACGACCCCCGGAAGATCGGCCTTTCCAATAGTTAGAACATGACCTTCATTGACTCTGTAAAGTCGAATTGTTTCTGCACATCATTCGTGCAGAATTATAGATAACAGGACTGCTGATGTGCCTTTTTCCTTATTCATTTCACTTCATGTTATATTGGCACCACCCATTTGAAAAATATTTTAAGTTGCACACATATTGAAGTGTAGGCAAGTCTTTCAATGAGACAGTCTTGTTATGAAGGTAGCAAAACTTAAGATAACAAATATTCGAGGCTAGCTTTAGCAATGTTGTCTTCTAGTCATGCAAGATCAATTACCGCGCTACCTAATTGTTTTAAGTGCGAAGTTCCTTTACTGAAGCTGTCAAAAACGCATGATGTTCAGTTTGAGGAACATTGATGGATGAGATATTTTCTGCTGTATGAGCTGCAAAATTTAAAGTGGGCGAACAATAGCACACGAGGAAACCTATAACTTATTAATATTGACATCTGTCAAAGTACACAACTGATAACTAATTTATAGCAATTGTCTCTTGACAAAATAAAAGCGTGTAAAAATTACGGCTTCACGCTTGAATAGCCAAGAGTATATAAGCGGGAAGTAAATTCGAAGCGCGTCTTATGTTCATTTCAATGGTAAGTGTTGTTTCGATCGTTTCATAAACTACATTCTTTAACTACACTGCAATAGCTGACTATATTTCATACTGGTTTCAGAACGGGGAAAAGAAGAACATGGGGTTCCGTATTTTCTTATTGACTGCTCTCTCAAGCACTTTCCTTCATTTGGGACATGCCTCCAAGTGTGACCAGGAGATAATAGAAAAAATAATTGAATACTGGAACGGCTATCCTCCTGGGCATATCATAGAAACGGTAAGTTTAATATGTAATTCATATTTAGGAATAAAGTTGAAAAACTGACACTCATTCAGTATTCAAGTTATTCAAGCAAAATCATTTTTTTAAACATAATTCACATTCTTAATTATAATGTGTGCACACCATTGTTGGTCCGAAGACCATCATATGAATTGGGATGAAGCCAACATAATACATCGGAACCACATTTCTTCAAAAGGGAAATTAATTGAGGCAACATACATTAAATTGGCAGACCAACCAATCAGTCAACCATTAGTCGAGATTAGGCCGCTTGGTTGCCAATTCTAAAAAATGAACTAAAGAGAAAACCAAAAGTATCAAACGGATCAGATATTTGTAATAAACCAATGCGGAGTCACAATATGGTTTTAAGAAGTTCATCTCGCATGAACCAATAATAACGAAAGGGCCCATTCCTGTCCCCTTCCTTTTTATTTCCGCCATCTTGTTTTAGTCTGCCGTCACGATTACCATTGGCTAGTCCCTTTGGTTAGTTGTAGGTGGTTTAAGTAGAACGAATGAAGACGCATTGTGACCTGTATTCCGTACTTCAGTTTCAATGATTAGTGTTTTGTATAGTTTTTTATTAAGTGCATGTTTATAGAGTTAGTGAAGTTGACAAACAACATGTAGGTTGTGATTCCTGACTTAGGCGTGCCACAACGCTTTGGTAAGATTTGTTTATTTTAACCTAGTTTGTAATATTATGTATTAGGTTAGTTCTTTACCTGAAGAAGAGGTCAGATCTCGAAACGTAGTGTTACTGATTTATTGTTTCACTGAACGATGGCAAATGTCCGGAAAAATCCTGTATTCCTTTATAATGTGTGAGTGAGCAAGTCAGTTATAAAGAAGAGTTTGGACACTAGGTAATAAACATTCTTTCTATTATTGCGCTGCCACACTACTGGATGAAGTGGCAGTGTATATTCCTAGAATATAGATTGTTGCAAAACCGTATATTTGAGAAGAATAAACTCATTATTTCATTTTATTTTATTTATTTCATAAGTTCCAATGGTATGGATTTCACTTGGGGCAAATTATAACCATCTTCATCTATATTCCTAGTATAAATGTAAACGTTACAAAACTTTAGCAAACATCATTCTCGCTGAAATTGGTATCAGGATCCCTGTAAAACACCAGATCTAGTGGGCTTTTCAGCCGCAAGTTACCACTCCACGAACTACGACTTCAACAGTCCACTGGCAAGATTTGTTTCGCCTGGGGAATCGTGTTGCATCAGAGTGCGATTTTTTCGCTGATGGCCTACATCAAATCAGAAAGCGGGCCACTTATGTTTTGTCTCAACACACCTGTAACTTTAAGACGGTTTCATTTTTTAGCTTTTGCTATTTTGTATTTTTTTTTATTATGTTTTCTGCTCTACTGCAAGGTACATTTCAATTTAATTTCGACTTTTTGCATCATTGGTGTATTTATATTATTTTGGTTGTTTGTTATTTACGTATACTTGTTGTTGTTATACTATTCTATTTTATACATTGTTGTTAATTCTATTGTACGTTGGTCTATTTCATAATATATTGTTGATTTTTATATGATATTAGTGTATAACTAAACTTTCTTGTTGTGATGGACAGTTATTGGGACTTGGAATCGATCATTGTCATATTGTGTTGTGTTCTGCCATTGCTAGCTCTGTATTATTTTATACTAGTTGTACTTTTTACTGCACTATATACACTGTACTGCCATCTTATTGCATATTGTATGTAAATTGCCGTTAATAATAAATAAATAAACAGGAAGGGAAAATACGATTAAAAAATAAAAACTAACCGAAGGTCAAAAAAACTGTAATGAATTTTAGTTAAAAAACACAATTAATTTGGGAAATGGGAAAACTTATTTGAAGTAGAAAACCTTGAAGCTTATTTGTTTTAAAACTACTAAATATAAATTCATTCAATCAAGAATATGTATTGTAAAAATATCTCAAACTAATTTATAAATTATAGATAGTGCTGGATGGAACGCTATATGTTTAGAAGTATTCAATTTAGGCGTTCGTTCACATCATGTACAAATAAAATATTTAAAGAAATAAAAGAAAATGTACAGAACATAAGAAAAAGTGTTTGTAACACAAATTAATAATAAAAAAACAAACATTGTTAGCGAAGATAAGTTCGGCATTTACTGTGTGAATATAAAAGGAGGATGAAAAAATTAGTGAGAAGGAAAATATTTCACAGTTACTTGAAGTATTTCTGTAACAAATACGGTACTAAACATTGTATTCTTTTAGTTTATTTTGTAAAAATAGAGTAATATAGTGAATTAAATTAAGCTTTATGACATTTTTGTGTACACAAAACAATGACTCAAAATTAATTAGTCCGATGTTTCTACATTATGAACGGAGGTTTTTCAGCATTATAACTTACCAATGTATTTTAGTGAAATTTGTATTTATAATGATTGTAAACTTCAATAAAAATGGTTATTTGGCAAAATCCACAAAAGAACACAGAGGCAGAGAAATTCTGTAAAAAATTTCGTTAAAGCAACAAATGAATTTATTTACACTTATTTTGAATTTGTCGAGCTATAAAGAATATAAACATATGGAATCCTTCAAAGTATTCTTTTTGTAAAAGTCTTCTTAACTTAAATTACGACAGAACCTTTACTTTTAATATCACCAAGAGAAAATTTTAAATTATAACATATTTTAATTTTTTACATTCCTGGTCTATTGCAAAGATATGTTTTAAGAACTTAATAAGTAGTTATTAAAAACCTTACACCCCCGAACCAACGATATTTCTATTTACAATTATCTCATACATGTTGTGTATCAACTAGATATAAGCTGAACTTGATTTCTCACTTTAAATAAGTTAGTTTATGTTTGTCCCAAACATATCTTAACTACCTGCAAAACTCTTTTCGAATGTAATTTTTATTACGAGTAGATTCAGTGTTGCAAATTGTATTCTTTTCTTTATAAAAGGACATGGAAATTCTTATGTGAATATCTACACAACGTATCTTAATGGTACAGACTACTGGGTAATAATTTGTTCAGTTGTTTATCTATTTGAAATTCATTAAAGTAACTCGTAAATAAGCATTCTTGACTTTTGTTTGAGGCATATGATATATTAAATTCGAATTATGTTTCGGTAATTATTCTTGTCTTTATATATCTCCTGCAATGGATACGGAGATTATATTTTAAGTACTAATGTTAAAGAAGTCGTAATAATTATGATTTATTTCCTAATTGAAGAATGATAAAGTAGCTCTTCATCTATCTCTTCGTTCTGCATGTTTAGGTTTTGAAATAAATAATGTTTTGAATATTGGGTTTACCTCCATCTTTCTCTTAGAGCAGCATGAATTTGACGTCATCACAGAGTTTCACACAAACTGCAGTCTGGAGTCATGTTCCGTCTAAGAGAATAAAAAAATTTAGGTGACGAATAATCTCAAAATGAATTCTTTTTACATCGTTTTGACATCAGAGACACACAGACTACGAAACATAGTTCAGCCATATGAATATGTTCAGCAATCCATAAACACATAGATAAGTATCTTGTATTAAGGGTCAATACAAGATCATCAGATAGATTGTCAATTCTTGTGCAATGTTTTAGAGAGGAAATTGCTCGAAAACAATTTTGTTATATTGGCACACAAATAATAAATAAATGTATTTTGAAATTAAAAAAATGATATATTTATTCGATTCAAGACCCAGATTTGAAATCATGATTAAAAATTGTGTATCAGAAAGTAATTAAATTAATTTATATATTATATATCATATTAATACTTTTTATATTATGTCATGTTGTTGTCTTATTCCGTCTTATTGTATTTAATGTTTATATTGATGTTAAATGTTTAATACCTATTTGTTAGTTAAATTTATTTATATTTTCATGTTTATTGATATCTTTGTATCTTAATAAAATAGTAAAATAATACTTTATTGATACTTATATACTAGCCTATATGTTGTTATCTGATTTTAAGTCTTACTGTCATAGTATTTGTATTGATGTTTGCTGTTTGATATTTATTTGTTTTTTAATATATTTAATTTATATGTTTATGCTTATTGATGTATTGAATATTATTTGTTGATTCTTACTGTTTTTTGCTTGTTAATGGAGGTAGAAATATTGTTTGACCTGTATCTAAGTATTTTAATATTTATATATTTGTTAAAACTTAAAGTTATTCATGTTTATAATTTTCTACCTTGTTTTTGTTAGATTATTCTTGTTAAAATGTGGATAGTATAAGTAATAAATTCAGTATATGTTATGGACTGGTAGTATGAATACAGTATTTGTGCACCGTGGTGGAAGAAAAAAAAAGAAGAAAAAAACCTTTACTTGCCAACTGCATGTATACGTTTTGTAATGTAAGCATGTTATATTGTAGTAATAAGTCACACGTGCTTCTAAGCACCTGACTCTGTAAAATAATGTAATGTTTTAATAATGGGACCTTGGTTAAAGAGGTGTTTCTCATTGTTCTTATCAGGTACACAATTGAGGGCACGATATTTTAGGCATAATCTCTAAGCACTGTGGAGCAACTGAAATTTCTACACATAATGTAGCAAGTAAGTAAAGTAAAGTAAAGTAAAGAAGTATTTTATTTTACCAGGCGAAGTTAGGTCTAAAAAGAGCCCTCTCTAAACTCTTAACCTGAGGACCACCGGTTTTAAGGTGACTTCCGAACCACCACCAACGGCCGGGCAGGCGGGCTGCTTGCAAAGACAGGATCGCTCAGCGGTCTCCCATCCAAGCGTAAGCCACGCTCGGCGTTTGTTTGATCCGGTTATCTTGCGACAACCGCTGTACCCGCTACACTGCGCGATTGGCTAGGGTGGGGAGTGTTGAATCAATCCGAAGGTGATCTGGAGCTAAAGTCAACATTTACAAAATCAACGTAGCTAATTTATAAAACTTAAATGTTTATACGTCATAAACTGTAAGTGTCATTAATGTAAAATTTAAATTTACTGTATTTTCAGGCTATAGCAAATGTGAAAGAAGTAGTTGTCGGAACTACACACGGGTACAACCCTGACTGCCCCGGACTTGTGTATACTCGTTCTTCATGCCGGACAGAGTCTTGATCGCTCACGTATACGGAGATGGGTAATGGTTACAATTTGTCTAGGATATACCACCTTTATAAATATGCAGAATTTAAGTAGATATAAAAATTAAAAACCAAACAATTAAATAATTTTACAACAGTTGTCCTATTAAGCCACCGTTCTCTATAACATCCTCATCATCTTCCCGATTTAAAAGTTTATATTTACTAAACTTGAAGTGGGTATTATAAACTAAATAGAAACTTAAAGGCAATGTTTTAAACCCACATTGGTAAAGGTGCAATGGTGAAAGAAGCTTTTTTACTCATTAAACTCTACCCCTTAAATAATGTTTCAATTCTATGCTTATTTTTGAATACTTCAGAAAACTAAACATTTTCAAAGAACTGCTCTATTATAGTGCAGAATGGAATTAATAAAACAAAAAGAGTTTCAGCAGAAATCAGAGGCTGAGTCTGCTTGTGAAGGCATATTATAAAAAAACTCGCCTTCGGCTCGCTGGGGGCTACGCCCCCAGGCCCCGCAAAGTAAGTGCCTTAAATTCGGGGATAAGATTGATTTGGTGATAGGTAAAATTCGGACATGATGTCATGCCAGGATATTCCCAGGGGTGGGGGTTAACGTTGCCTGAGGATATAAGACGTCAGGGGGTTATCTGGTCATACCAGGAACTTCCCAGGGGGGGTTAAGAGATTTGGTTATTGGTAAAATTCGGACATGAGTTCATGCAGGAAATTCCCTAGGGGGGTTTATCGTTTACTGGGGGATAAGACACCAAGGGGTTGTCTGGTCTTACCAGGAAACTTCCCATGGGGGGGTTAATAGATTTGGTTATTGGTAAAATTCGGACATGAGGTCATGCCAGGAAATTCCCGGGGGGGGGTTAATGTTACCCGCGGGGGGTTAACACTTCAGGGGGTTTAATGTACTCAGGAGGTTATCTGGTCATACTAGGCAATCCCGGGGGGGGGGGTTAATGTTAGCGGGGGTTAATGACACACCCAGGCCCCCTTTTGGGGTGTTGGTCAAATTTGGGGATAAGCGGAATTCGGAATAATAGTATTAGACCTATTTTTTTTTGAATTTTCCAATTTTTATCAAAGTTTTGAATTTAAGGCCATTTTGTGGCTTAACCGTTAGAGATACGACAAAAAGTGACTGGACCTTTCTTGTCGGAAATTTAATTTTGTCTGCTTTTGTCGATTGTGTCGTCAGATTTGATCTACGACCTATGGTTTAGTCGGTACAACGCTTGGCATAAAAGTCTGCACTGGTCAGCTATGGTGTAAACAGATTTAGTGTAAATAAATTAATAACTACCTTTATCAGATTATTAAGTTAAACAGGGGGTTTAATTTAATCAGGAGTTCATCAACCAGGAAATTCCCGGGAGGGGGATTAATGTTCTCGGGGATTATAAGGAACGCGCGTGGTACTTTTCTTGGAAATGTGTGTCTGGGGCCACGAGGATATGTGTACAGTAATTTTGATCAAAATAAAACGTTGATCAGGGGATTTAAATTACTTCGGAAATCATAATTCCATACCTTAGTGTTGATAAGGAATCACTATTTCATTAAATTAATTAAAAAAGCACTCTGTCCCTATATAATATTGAAGCTTCACTAACGCTCAGCCAACTCCCGATGTGGAGGGGGGATATAGTCACTCGGTTAACGTAGTAATACAAGGTCAATCTGGAACCAGCATGAATCGCACTAATTATAGTTGCAAAATTTAAAACACCTAAAATTGACGACAAAGAATTAGCCATTTATAGCATTTATGAGGCTTACGGAAAGATAAACGACAGAAAGCTGCTGAACCTTTTATTTAGATCCTATGAATAGCTAATTATAAAACATTTTACATTTAAGCTAGGGCCAACGGTTCGCCCAATATCGAGCCCGAAAGGTAAGTTTTTAAGTGAAATTTTTAACATAATCACGTTTTACGGCTACACCATGGAAGATAGAGTAAAAAGTCACTGGACATTTTTTGTAGACCGCATTATTTAGTATTAAAATAAAATTTTTAATTGGACTAAAACAAAGGTTTTGTCTACAATCTAGCCCAGTAAACAAAATCTCACGGAAAACTTAAAAAATCAATACTTTAAAACACGTGTTATGCGGCCAAACCATTGGGGATAAGGGCAAAATGTTACTGGACCTTTTTTGTAGACCGCGCTGTTTTCTAAATCCCACTTGAAAATTTGTTTTTGAGCTACGACCAACCGTTTAGCCGCTATTGAGCCCGAAAAGGTAAATTTTTAGGCGAAAATTTTCAAAAATATTTTAACTTAGTCGCATTTTGCGGCCAAACTAATGGATATAGAGTAAAAAGTTACTAAAAGTTTTTTGTAGATCACTTCATTTCCTATATCTAACCTTTCTATTTTATTTTGCCCTCCGACCAATGGTTTCGCCGCTATCGACCTCAAAAACAAACTTTTCACGTAAATATTACAAAAAAATTGCACATAATCACGTTTTTCGGCCAAACCAATGGAGATAGGGCAAAAAGTCACTGGACCTTTTCTGTAGATCGTGCGATTTGCTAATTTGATGGGTCAATCAGATTTGAGCTACGACCAACGGTTCGGCCGCTATCAGGCTCGAAAATTATTTTTATCAAAAAAATCTCTGGAATGTCAAATATTCGAGCGTTTTGTCGCTTAACCATGGAAGATACAGCAAAAAGTCACTGGACCTTTTTTGTAGTTCACTTCATTCCTGACCATGAATTTTTCGTCAGATCCGAGCTAGCTTCAACGGTTCGCCCGCTATCGGGCTTACAAAAAAAGCCTGCAAGGGGTAAAAATGTGTGTTTTTTTGGGAATTTTTTTGAGGGGTTTAAAAGTAAAAAATTCCCGGTTTTCAGACTTTTCCTGTTGGTTACACGGCAAAAGGTACCTGCGTGCCAAATTTCAAGTTTCCAGCACTTCTAGAAGTAGGTTAGAATTTGTATACATATATCAGTCAGTGAGTCAGTCAGTTTTCACATGCGGCTGTATAGTATATTAGACTCGCCTTCGGCTCGCTGGGGGCTACGCCCCCAGGCCCCCAAGGTAGATGCTTAAAATTCGGGGATAAGCGGAATTCGGTGACTGGTTAAGTCCGGACATTAGGTAAATGACAAGGGATTTAAAAATTGACCTTTTTATTGATTTTTTTTCCGGATTCGTCCAAACTTTTGACTTTGAGGGCATTTTGCGGCTAAAACCGTTAGAGATACGACAAAAAGTGACCGGACCTTTCTTGTCGGAAATTTAATTTTGTGTTTCGATTATGCCATCAGATTTGAGCTACGAGCTCTGGTTTAGGAAGTACAGAGTGTGGTAGTAAAGTCTGCACCTGTCAACTATTGTAAATTGTTGAGTGGAAATATAGTAAAACACCTACCCTAAGTCAACATTTTTAAGTTGCTTAGGGGGTTTTATTTGCTCAGGAGTGTATATAGTCATGCCAGGAAATTCCCAGGGGGGAAGTTAATCTTACCGAGGTTAAGCCATCAGGGGGTTTAATTTACTCAGGAGGTTATCTAGTCATAACAGGAAATTCCCGGGGGTGGTTAAAGGATTTGGTGATTGGTAGATCTGATGTACGCTAGCAAAATCGGGGATGAGAGGGATTTGGTGATTGGTAAAATTCGGACATGAGGTCATGCCGAGAAATTCCCTGGGGGGGTTTAATGTTATCGGGGGTTAAGACATCAGGGGGTTTATTTTACTCAGGAGGTTATCTGGTCTTACCAGTAAATTCCCGGGGGGGGGTTAATGTTACCGGGGGTAAATGACACACTGGGGTCTATTTTTGAGGGTGTTGTGTCTGTGAACAAAACAAAACTTCACTCTGTCCATATCTACTACTGACGCTTAGCTAACGCTCAGCTAATTTCTAATGTGGGGTTGTATTCACTCGTTAACCTAGCAAAGCAAGTGCAGTCTGAATCTGGAATGAATTACACAAATATTTATCGCACATAAATTTAAAAACTCAAAAAATTGCCAATCCCACGACAAATATTTTACCATTTATAGAGTTTTCCAGGCTTATTAAAGGATGTAAAACTAGGGTGTTTGCCTAATTAAGGGATAAGAGTGGTTTATTGATAGGTAAAATTCGGACATGAGGTCATACAAGGAATTCCCAGGGGGGGAGGGGTTAACGTTACCAAGGGTTAAGACATCAGGGGGTTATCTGGTCATCCTGGGAACTTCCCAAAGGGGGGTTAAGAGATTTGGTGATTGGTAAAATTCTGTCTAGTTATTGAACATTTAGGATTTAAGTTATGACCAATGGTTCGGCTGCTACTGCCTCCAGAAACAAAATGTTCATCTAAAAATAATAAAACATTTCCTTTTAAACAGGTTTTTAGGCCAGACCACTTAGGATAAGGCAAAAAGTTTACTGGACTTTTTTTATAGAACACGTCGTTTACTAAAAGTTGTTAAATGACGTGTTTTGAGCTACGACCAACCGTTTAGCCGCTATCAAGGCTGGAATGAAAATTTGTAGGCGAAAATTTCCAAATATTTTCACTTAATCGCGTTTTGCGGTCAAAATAATGGAGATATAGTAAAAAGTAACTGAACCTTTTTTGTAGATCATATTATTTACTAAATCTAACCTTTGTTTTATTTTGACCTCCGACCAATTGTTTCGCCGCTATCGACCCCAAAAACAAAGTTTTCACGTAAAAATTACATAAATTTTGCACATAATCGCGTATTGCGGTCATACCGATGGAGATAGGGCAAAAAGTCACTAGACCATTTCTGTAGATCACGTAATTTGCTAATTTGATGGGTCAATCAGATTTGAGCTACGACCAACGGTTCGGCCGCTATCGGGCTCGAAACATTATTTTTATCAAAAAAAAAATCTCTGGAATGTCAAATGTTCGAGCGTTTTGTCGCTTAACCATGGAAGATAGAGCAAAAAGTCACTGGACCTTTTTTTGTTGTTCACTTCATTCCTGACTAACGATTTTTTCGTCAGATCGAAGCTAGCTCCAACGGTTCGCCCGCTATCGGGCTTACAAGAAAGGCTTGCAAGGGTAAAGAATGCGCGATTTTTCGGGAATTTTTTTGAGGGGTTTAAAAGTAAAAAATTCCCGGTTTTCAGACTTTTCCTGTTGGTGGTTATACGGCAAAAGGTACCTGCGTGCAAAATTTCAAGTTTCTAGCACTTCTAGAAGTAGGTTAGAATTTGTATACATATATCAGTCAGTCAGTTTCACATGCGGCTGTATATATAATAGGACTCGCCTTCGGCTCGCTGGGGGCTACGCCCCCAGGCCCCCAAGGTAGATGCTTAAAATTCGGGGATAAGCGGAATTCGGTGACTGGTTAAGTCCGGACATTAGGTAAATGACAAGGGATTTAAAAATTGACCTTTTTATTGATTTTTTTTTTTCCGGATTCGTCCAAACTTTTGACTTTGAGGGCATTTTGCGGCTAAACCGTTAGAGATACGACAAAAAGTGACCGGACCTTTCTTGTCGGAAATTTAATTTTGTGTTTCGATTATGCCATCAGATTTGAGCTACGAGCTCTGGTTTAGGAAGTACAGAGTGTGGTAGTAAAGTCTGCACCTGTCAACTATTGTAAATTGTTGAGTGGAAATATAGTAAAACACCTACCCTAAGTCAACATTTTTAAGTTGCTTAGGGGGTTTTATTTGCTCAGGAGTGTATATAGTCATGCCAGGAAATTCCCAGGGGGAAGTTAATCTTACCGAGGTTAAGCCATCAGGGGGTTTAATTTACTCAGGAGGTTATCTAGTCATAACAGGAAATTCCCGGGGGTGGTTAAAGGATTTGGTGATTGGTAGATCTGATGTACGCTAAGCAAAAATCGGGGATGAGAGGGATTTGGTGATTGGTAAAATTCGGACATGAGGTCATGCCGAGAAATTCCCTGGGGGGGTTTAATGTTATCGGGGGTTAAGACATCAGGGGGTTTATTTTACTCAGGAGGTTATCTGGTCTTACCAGTAAATTCCCGGGGGGGGGGGGGTTAATGTTACCGGGGGTAAATGACACACTGGGGTCTATTTTTGAGGGTGTTGTGTCTGTGAACAAAACAAAACTTCACTCTGTCCATATCTACTACTGACGCTTAGCTAACGCTCAGCTAATTTCTAATGTGGGGTTGTATTCACTCGTTAACCTAGCAAAGCAAGTGCAGTCTGAATCTGGAATGAATTACACAAATATTTATCGCACATAAATTTAAAACTCAAAAAATTGCCAATCCCACGACAAATATTTTACCATTTATAGAGTTTTCCAGGCTTATTAAAGGATGTAAAACTAGGGTGTTTGCCTAATTAAGGGATAAGAGTGGTTTATTGATAGGTAAAATTCGGACATGAGGTCATACAAGGAATTCCCAGGGGGGGAGGGGTTAACGTTACCAAGGGTTAAGACATCAGGGGGTTATCTGGTCATCCTGGGAACTTCCCAAAGGGGGGTTTAAGAGATTTGGTGATTGGTAAAATTCTGTCTAGTTATTGAACATTTAGGATTTAAGTTATGACCAATGGTTCGGCTGCTACTGCCTCCAGAAACAAAATGTTCATCTAAAAATAATAAAACATTTCCTTTTAAACAGGTTTTTAGGCCAGACCACTTAGGATAAGGCAAAAAGTTACTGGACTTTTTTTATAGAACACGTCGTTTACTAAAAGTTGTTAAATGACGTGTTTTGAGCTACGACCAACCGTTTAGCCGCTATCAAGGCTGGAATGAAAATTTGTAGGCGAAAAATTTCCAAATATTTTCACTTAATCGCGTTTTGCGGTCAAAATAATGGAGATATAGTAAAAAGTAACTGAACCTTTTTTGTAGATCATATTATTTACTAAATCTAACCTTTGTTTTATTTTGACCTCCGACCAATTGTTTCGCCGCTATCGACCCCAAAAACAAAGTTTTCACGTAAAAAATTACATAAATTTTGCACATAATCGCGTATTGCGGTCATACCGATGGAGATAGGGCAAAAAGTCACTAGACCATTTCTGTAGATCACGTAATTTGCTAATTTGATGGGTCAATCAGATTTGAGCTACGACCAACGGTTCGGCCGCTATCGGGCTCGAAACATTATTTTTATCAAAAAAATCTCTGGAATGTCAAATGTTCGAGCGTTTTGTCGCTTAACCATGGAAGATAGAGCAAAAAGTCACTGGACCTTTTTTGTTGTTCACTTCATTCCTGACTAACGATTTTTCGTCAGATCGAAGCTAGCTCCAACGGTTCGCCCGCTATCGGGCTTACAAGAAAGGCTTGCAAGGGTAAAGAATGCGCGATTTTTCGGGAATTTTTTTGAGGGGTTTAAAAGTAAAAATTCCCGGTTTTCAGACTTTTCCTGTTGGTTATACGGCAAAAGGTACCTGCGTGCAAAATTTCAAGTTTCTAGCACTTCTAGAAGTAGGTTAGAATTTGTATACATATATCAGTCAGTCAGTTTCACATGCGGCTGTATATATAATTAGGACTCGCCTTCGGCTCGCTGGGGGCTACGCCCCCAGGCCCCCAAGGTAGATGCTTAAAATTCGGGGATAAGCGGAATTCGGTGACTGGTTAAGTCCGGACATTAGGTAAATGACAAGGGATTTAAAAATTGACCTTTTTATTGATTTTTTTCCGGATTCGTCCAAACTTTTGACTTTGAGGGCATTTTGCGGCTAAACCGTTAGAGATACGACAAAAAAGTGACCGGACCTTTCTTGTCGGAAATTTAATTTTGTGTTTCGATTATGCCATCAGATTTGAGCTACGAGCTCTGGTTTAGGAAGTACAGAGTGTGGTAGTAAAGTCTGCACCTGTCAACTATTGTAAATTGTTGAGTGGAAATATAGTAAAACACCTACCCTAAGTCAACATTTTTAAGTTGCTTAGGGGGTTTTATTTGCTCAGGAGTGTATATAGTCATGCCAGGAAATTCCCAGGGGGGAAGTTAATCTTACCGAGGTTAAGCCATCAGGGGGTTTAATTTACTCAGGAGGTTATCTAGTCATAACAGGAAATTCCCGGGGGTGGTTAAAGGATTTGGTGATTGGTAGATCTGATGTACGCTAGCAAAATCGGGGATGAGAGGGATTTGGTGATTGGTAAAATTCGGACATGAGGTCATGCCGAGAAATTCCCTGGGGGGGTTTAATGTTATCGGGGGTTAAGACATCAGGGGGTTTATTTTACTCAGGAGGTTATCTGGTCTTACCAGTAAATTCCCGGGGGGGGGGGTTAATGTTACCGGGGGTAAATGACACACTGGGGTCTATTTTTGAGGGTGTTGTGTCTGTGAACAAAACAAAACTTCACTCTGTCCATATCTACTACTGACGCTTAGCTAACGCTCAGCTAATTTCTAATGTGGGGTTGTATTCACTCGTTAACCTAGCAAAGCAAGTGCAGTCTGAATCTGGAATGAATTACACAAATATTTATCGCACATAAATTTAAAACTCAAAAAATTGCCAATCCCACGACAAATATTTTACCATTTTATAGAGTTTTCCAGGCTTATTAAAGGATGTAAAACTAGGGTGTTTGCCTAATTAAGGGATAAGAGTGGTTTATTGATAGGTAAAATTCGGACATGAGGTCATACAAGGAATTCCCAGGGGGGGAGGGGTTAACGTTACCAAGGGTTAAGACATCAGGGGGTTATCTGGTCATCCTGGGAACTTCCCAAAGGGGGGTTAAGAGATTTGGTGATTGGTAAAATTCTGTCTAGTTATTGAACATTTAGGATTTAAGTTATGACCAATGGTTCGGCTGCTACTGCCTCCAGAAACAAAATGTTCATCTAAAAATAATAAAACATTTCCTTTTAAACAGGTTTTTAGGCCAGACCACTTAGGATAAGGCAAAAAAGTTACTGGACTTTTTTTATAGAACACGTCGTTTACTAAAAAGTTGTTAAATGACGTGTTTTGAGCTACGACCAACCGTTTAGCCGCTATCAAGGCTGGAATGAAAATTTGTAGGCGAAAATTTCCAAATATTTTCACTTAATCGCGTTTTGCGGTCAAAATAATGGAGATATAGTAAAAAGTAACTGAACCTTTTTTGTAGATCATATTATTTACTAAATCTAACCTTTGTTTTATTTTGACCTCCGACCAATTGTTTCGCCGCTATCGACCCCAAAAACAAAGTTTTCACGTAAAAATTACATAAATTTTGCACATAATCGCGTATTGCGGTCATACCGATGGAGATAGGGCAAAAAGTCACTAGACCATTTCTGTAGATCACGTAATTTGCTAATTTGATGGGTCAATCAGATTTGAGCTACGACCAACGGTTCGGCCGCTATCGGGCTCGAAACATTATTTTTATCAAAAAAATCTCTGGAATGTCAAATGTTCGAGCGTTTTTGTCGCTTAACCATGGAAGATAGAGCAAAAAGTCACTGGACCTTTTTTGTTGTTCACTTCACTTCATTCCTGACTAACGATTTTTTCGTCAGATCGAAGCTAGCTCCAACGGTTCGCCCGCTATCGGGCTTACAAGAAAGGCTTGCAAGGGTAAAGAATGCGCGATTTTTCGGGAATTTTTTTGAGGGGTTTAAAAGTAAAAATTCCCGGTTTTCAGACTTTTCCTGTTGGTTATACGGCAAAAGGTACCTGCGTGCAAAATTTCAAGTTTCTAGCACTTCTAGAAGTAGGTTAGAATTTGTATACATATATCAGTCAGTCAGTTTCACATGCGGCTGTATATATAATAGGACTTCGCCTTCGGCTCGCTGGGGGCTACGCCCCCAGGCCCCCATTTGGGTGTTTGCCAATTTCGGGATAAGCGGAATTCAGTGTCGGGTTATATCTGAGAATTATACTAGGGGTCTGGGAGTTTAAATTAGGACCTAATTTATTGAAATTTTATTTATTAATCAAATTTTTGACTTTATGGCATTTTACTGCTTAACCGTTAGAGATACAAGAAAAAGTGACTGGACCTTTCTTGTCGGAAATTTAATTTTATCTTTCGATTCTGGCCTCGGATTTTAGCTACGACGTCTGGTTTAGCCAGTACGGAGCTGTGGAGAAAGGACTGCACTGGTGGGCTATTGTGAATTGTTTAGTGTAAATATAACAAAAACCCAACCCTGAGTCATTATTTTTAAGTTGTTTAGGGGGTTTAATTTGCTCAGATGTTTATCTTGTCATGCCAGGAAATTCCCGGGGGGGGGGAGATTAATGTTATGTTAAAGGGGGTTAAGACATCAGGGGGTTTAATTTAGTCAGGATATTTTCTGGTTATATGAATAAATTCCCGGGGGGGGGGGTTAATGTTACAAGGGGTTAATGACACACGTGGGCCTATTTTAGAGGGTGTTGTGTCTGTGAACATAATAAAAAACACTCTGTCCCTATCTACTATTGAAACTTCACTAACGCTCAGCCAACTCCCGACGTGGAGGGGGGTTTTAGTCACTCGTTAACGTAGTAATACAAGGTCAAGCTGGAACCAGCATGAAGCGCACTAATTATAGATGAAAAATTTAAAACACCTAAAAGTAACGACGAAGAATTTGTCATTTAGAGCATTTATCAGGCTTACGGAAAGATAAACGATAGAAAGCTACTGAACCTTTTTTTTAGATCCTATGAATAGCTAGTTACAAAAAATTTTACATTTAAGCTAGGGCTAACGGTTCGGCCAATATCGAGCCCAGAAGGTACTTTTTTGAGTGAAATTTTCAACATAATCACGTTTTTTTGGCTAAACCATGGAAGATAGAGTAAAATGTCACTGGACCTTTTTTGTAGACCACATTGTTTCGTATTAAAATGCGATTTTTAATCTACCTTAACTATAAAGGTTCCGCTGACACAGAGCCCAGAAACAAAATTCTCACGTAAAACTCAAGAAAATCAATACTTTAAAACGCGTAATGCGGCCAAACCATTGAGGATAGGACAAAATGTTACTGGAACCTTTTTTGTAGATCACGCGATTTACTAAATCCCATTGAAAATTTGTTTTGAGCTACGACCAACCGTTTAGCCGCTATCGAGCCCGAAAGGTAAATTTTTAGGCGAAAATTTCAAAATATTTTAATGTAATCGCGTTTTGCGGCCAAAGTAATTGAGATATAGCAAAAAAGTCACTGGACCTTTTTTGTAGTTCACTTCATTCCTGACCATGAATTTTTCGTCAGATCGAAGCTAGCTCCAACGGTTCGCCCGCTATCGGGCTTCAAAGAAAAGCCTGAAAGGGCAAAAAGGGGTCAGTTCGCGAATTTTTTTGAGGGGTTCAAAATCAAAAAATTCCGGGTTTCAGACTTTTCCCGGTGGTTTGAAGACGTCCAGCTACGTGTGTGCAAAATTTGGTGTTTCCAGCACTTCTAGAAGTGGGTTAGAATTTGTATCGCCTATCAGTGAGTGAGTCAGTCAGTTACACATGCGGCTGTATATATATGGGACTCGCCTTCGGCTCGCTGGGGGCTACGCCCCCAGGCCCCCATTTGGGTGTTGGCTAAATTCGGGGATAAGCGTAGTTCGGTGATTGGTTAAATTCAGACGTGAAGTTTCCAAATTTTATGTATCCGTTCTCGAGAATCTTACGGGTCGTAACGCTTCGCTAACGCTCAGCCAAAAGATGTGTGGTGTATAATATTAATCAATTGATGTGGTAGAAGAGTTAAGTTATGTGTTCGTGAAATTTGGAGACAAGAAGAATTTGGTTTTAACCAAAGTCAGAGGACGTATGTATACCATAGTTTAATTTTCTGGATTTACCCAAACTTTTGACTTTGAGGGCGTTTTGCGGCTTAACTGTTAGGGATACGTGAAAAAGTGACTGGACCTTTCTTGTCGGAAATTTAATTTTATCTTTCGATTCCGTCGTCAGATTTTAGCTGCGACCTTTGGTTTAGCCAGGAATGAGCTCGGGAGAAAAGTCTGCACGGGTCAGCTATCTTGAATTGTTTAGTATAAACATAATAAAAACCGACCTTAAGGCAGTATTTTAAGTGGAACAGGGGGTTTAATGTCACCAGGAGACTATCTAGTCAAGGTGAGAAATTCCCGGGGGGGGGTGATTAATGTTAAGGGAGGTTAAGACATCAGGGGGTTTAAATTCGTCAGGATATTGTCTGGTCATTTGAACAAATTCCCAGGGGGGGTTAACGTTACCGGGGGATAAGACTCCGGGGGGTTATCTGGTCATACCAGGAACTTCCCAGGGGGGGGGTTTAAGAGATTTGGTGACTGGTCAAATTCGGACATGAGGTCATGCCAGGAAATTCCCTGGGGGGGTTTAATGTTACCAGGGGGGTTAACACATCAGGGGGTTGAATGTACTCAGGAGGTTATCAGGTCATACCAGGAAATCCCCGGGGGGGGGTTAATATTACCGGGGGTTAATGACACACTTGGGCCTATTTTAGAGGGTGTTGTGTCTGTGAACATAATACAATCTTTCTCTGTCCCTATCTACTATTGACGCTTAACTAACGCTCAGCCAGTTTCTAATGTGGAGTGTGTTGTATTCCACTCGTTAACGTAGCAAAGCAAGTGCAAACTGAATCTGGAATGAATTACACAAAATATTAGTCACATAATAATTTAAAAACTCCAAAAATTGCCAATCTACGACAAATATTTAGCTATTTATAGCGTTTTTCTGGCTTATTAAAGGACATACAACAAATAGTACATTACCTTTTTTGTAGATCCCATCAATTTTATAGCCATAAAAGTTTTTAGATTTAAGGTAGAACTAACCGTTTGGCCGCTATCGACTCTAGAAACAAAGTTATTAAAAAGAAAATTTACGGAAAATATTTACATTTATTAGCCGAAACCAATGGAGATAGAGCAAAATGTCACTGGACCTTTTTTGTAGATCGCATTAATTAGTAATAAAATCAAATTTTTGTTCTGTTGATACAATAAGTAGTTTGGCCGGAATAAAACCCAGAAAACAAAATCTCACGTAAAAACTTAGAAAATCAATACTTTAAAACGCGTTATGCGGCCAAACCATTGAGGATAGGGCAAAAAGTTACTGACCTTTTTTGTAGATCACGCTATTTACTAAATCCCATTGAAAATTTGTTTTTGAGCTACGACCAACCGTTTAGCCGCTATCGAGCCCGAAAGGTAAATTTTTAGGCATAAAATTTCAAAATATTTTAATGTAATCGCGTTTTGCGGCCAAAACCAATTGAGATAGAGCAAAAAGTCACTGGACCTTTTTTGTAGTTCACTTCATTCCTGATTATGAATTTTTCGTCAGATCGAAGCTAGCTCCAACGGTTCGCCCGCTATCGGGCTTCAAAGGGAAAGCCTGCAGGGGTGAAGAAAACAGGGTCAACCCACACACACATGCGCGGATTTTTCGTTCGGGAATTTTTTTGAGGGGTTGAAAAGTAAAAAATTCTACGGTTTTCAGACTTTTCCCGGAGGTTTGAAGATACGTGCGACGTGTGTACAAAATTTCACGTTTCCAGCACTTCTGGAAGTATGTTAGAATTTGTATCACCTATCAGTCAGTCAGTCAGTCAGTTACACATGCGGCTGTATATATATAGGAATATGGCATTTTGCGGCTAAAACCGTTAGAGATACGAGAAAAAGTGACTGGACCTTTCTTGTCGAAAAATTTAATTTTACTCTTTCGATTATTGCCCTCAGATTTAAGCATCTACGACCTATGGTTTAGCCAGAAATGAGCTCGGGAGAAAAAGTCTGCACGGGTCAGCTATCTTGAAAAATGTTTAGTATAAACATTAAAAAAAACCGACCTCAAGGCAGTATTTTAAGTCGAAACAGGGGTTTAATATCACCAGGAGATATCTAGTCAAGGCGAGAAATTTCCCTGGGTGGGTGATTAATGTTAAGGAGGTTAAGACAAGAGGGGGTTTAATTTCGTCAGGATATTGTCTGGTCATATGTAACAAATTCCCAGGGGGGTTAACGTTACCGGGGATAAGTCTCCAGGGGGTTATCTGGTCATACCAGGATCTTCCCAGGGGGGGGGGTTAAGAGATTTGGTGACTGTAAAAAACGCGTTTATGCGGCCATGAATCACCGTCATGGCAGGAAATTCCCTGGGGGGGTTAAATGTTACCAGGGGGGTTAACACATCAGGGGGTTGAATGTACAGGAGGTTATAGGTCATACCAGGAAATCCCCGGGGGGGGGTTAATATTACCGGGGGTTAATGACACACTTGGGCCTTTTTTAGAGGGTATTGTGTTTGTGAACATAATAAATATTCCTCTGTCCCTATCTACTATTGACGCTTAGCTACGCTCAGCCAACTCCCGAAGTCACTGAACCTTTTCTGTAGATCACGTGATTTCATAAATCCCGTTTTAAAAATTTGTTTTTGGAGTTACGACCAAAACAGTTTAGCCGCTATCAAGCCCGAATGTAAATTTTTAGGCGAAAATGTCCAAATACTTTCACTTTAATCGCGTTTTGCGGCCAAACCAATGGCGATTATAGTAAAAAGTCACTGGGACCTTTTTTTGTAGGTCACCTTATTTCCTAAATAAAACGTTCGTCTTATTTTGACCCTCCGACCAATGGTTTCGCCGCTATCGACCCCCAAAAACAAAAGTTTCGCGTAAAAGTTACACAAAAAAATGTACGTAATCACGTTTTTCGGACCAAACCAATCGAGATAGGGCAAAAGATTACTGGACCTTTTCTGTAGATCGCGCAATTTGCTAATTTGATGGGTCAATCAGATTTGAGCTACGACCAACGGTTCGGCCGCTATCGGGCTTGAAACATTATTTTTTATCGAAAAAAATCTCTGGAATTGTCAAATATTCGAGCGTTTTGTCGCTTAACCATGGCAGATAGAGCTAAAAAGTCACTGGGACCTTTTTTGTAGTCACTTCATTCCTGACTAACGATTTTTCGTCAGATCCGATAAGCTAGCTCCAACGGTTCGCCCGCTATCGGGCTTACAAAAAATGCCTGCAGGGGTGAAAGAATGCGCGCGATTTTTTGGGAATTTTTTTGAGGGGTTTAAAAGTAAAAAAGTCCGGTTTTCAGGATTTTCCTCCGGGTCATATTGTGGAAAGGTACCTGTGTTTGCCCAAAATTTCACGTTTCCAGCACTTCTAGAAGTATGTTAGAATTAGTATACGTGAATGAGTGAGTCAGGGTCCAGTTCAGTCCAGTTACACATTGCGGTTGTATAAGTATATTAGGACTCGCCCTTCGGCTCGCCTGGGGGCTACCGCCCAGGAGGCCCCAAGGTTAGATGCTTAAAATTCGGGGGGCTAGCGGAATTCGGTGGACTGGTTTAAGTCCGGACATTAGAGTAAATGAACAAGGGATTTTAAAAATTGACCTTTTTATTGATTTTTTTTCCGGATTCGTCCAAAACTTTTGACTTTGAGGGCCTTTTGCGGCTAAACCGTTAGAGATACGACAAAAAAGTGACCGGAACCTTTCTTGTCGGACAATATTAATTTTTGTGTTTCGAATGTTATGCCATCAGATTTGAGCTACGAGCTCTGGTTTAAGGAAGTACAGAGTAGTGGTCGTAAAGTCTGCACCTTTCAAACTATTGTAAATTGGTTGAGTGGAAATATAGTAAAAACAACCTACCCTAAGTCAACATTTTTTTAAGTTGCTTAGGGGGTGTTATTTGCTCAGGAGGTGTATATAGTCCATGCCAGGAAATTCCCAGGGAGGGAAGTTAATCTTTACTCGAGGTTAAGCCATCAGGGGGTTTAAATTTACTCAGGCAGGTTATCTAGTCTTAACAGGGAAATTCCCGGGGAGAGGTTAAAGGGATTTGGTGATTGGTAGATCTGGTGTACGCTAGCAAAATCGGGGATGAGAGGGATTTGGTGATTGAGTTTAAAATTCGGACATGAGGTCATGCCCGAGAAAAATAGAAATTCCCTGGGGGGGTTTAATGTTATCGGGGGTTTAAGACTATCAGGGGGTTTTTATTTTACTCAGGAGGTTATCTGGTCTTACCAGTAAATTCCCGGGGGGGGGGGGTTAATGTTTACCTCGGGGGTAAATGACACACTGGGGTCCTATTTTTGAGGGTGGTAGGTCTGTGAACAAAACCAAAACTTCACTCAGTCCAATATCTACTAATACTGACGCTTAGCTAACGCTCAGCTAATTTCTAATGTTGGGTTGTATTCACTCGGTTAACCTAGCAAAGCAAGTGCAGTCCTGAATCTGGAAAAATTACACCAAATATTTTATCGCACATAAATTTTAAAACTCAAAAAACTGCCAAATCCCACGACAAATATTTTTACCATTATATAGAGTTTTCCAGGCTTATTAAAGATTGTAAAACTAGGGTGTTTGCCTAATTAAGGGATAAGAGTGGTTTAATGATAGGTAAAAACGGACATGAGGTCATACAAGGAATTCCCAGGGGGAGGAGGGGTTAACGTTAACCGAGGGGGAAGACATCAGTGGGTTATCTGGTCATCCCGGGGAACTTCCCAAAGGGGGGTTTAAGAGATTTGGTGATTGGTAAAATTCTGTCTAGTTATTTGAACATTTAAACGGGATTTTAAGTTATGACCAATGGTTCGGCTGCTACTGCCTCCAGAAACAAAATGTTCAGCTAAAAATAATAAAACAATTTCCTTTTAAACAGGTTTTTAGGGCCAGACCACTTAGGATCAGGCAAAAAGTTACTGGACTTTTTTTATAGAACAACTCGTTTACTAAAAGGTTGTTAAATGACGTGTTTTTGAGCTACGACCAACCGTTTAGAATGGCCGCTATCAAGGCTGGACTGAAAATTTGTAGGCGAAAATTTCCAAATATTTTCACTTAATCGCGTTTTTGCGGTCAAAATAATGGAGATATAGTTAAAAAGTAACTGAACCTTTTTTTGTAGAAATCATATTATTTACTAAATCTAACCTTTGTTTTATTTTTGGACCCTCCGACCAATTGTTTCGCCGCTATCCACCCCCAAAAACAAAAGGTTCTCACGTAAAACTTACATAATTTTTGCACATAATCGCGTAATTGCGGTCCATACCGATGGAGATAGGGCCAAAAAGTTCACTAGACCATTTCTGTTGA
>NW_025783023.1:0-32789 GCF_021130785.1 Homalodisca vitripennis | reverse complement strand
TCCAATGCTTTAAATATATACACAGGAGTCGAGGTGCATATGGGACTCAATATGCTTTCATTGTTAATTTTGTATTATATACACAGTAGTTTAAGTCTACAGTCTTACAGTAGTTTACGTCTACAGTTTTGCAGTAGTCTTACGTCTGCAGTCTTACTGTAGTCTGGGATACATTTGGTGATGCACTAAATATCTTAACGCCACGCCAGTTACCAAAGGGAACCTGGAATCCCTAGAATAATAAGTAAACCAGAGCCCATAAGCTGTAAAGATAATAGCACCTCTACACTTGTAGTTCAAAGCCTTTCATCAAACTTGAACTTTTGACTCTCAATTTCTGTATGCTTAGCAAATAACTGTTCTTCCCCTATCATAAATAAAGAGGATGCCTAGCCCTGTACGATTTGCTTCTAAAATCCATTCAAACGGAATAAAAATTAAATGTGAGGGATGATCGTTTATACAAGATTTCTAAGCAACAACTCAGGTGTTATGAATGGCCAGAGATGAGATGCCTATAATCCACTAATATCACAACATGAAAAAAGAACTTTAGGCATATTGTTTTGGCCAGCCATGTCTATTAAAAAATAGAAATACAAAATAACATTCCAATGACCTCAATCTTCCCATTATTAATTTAGCAAGAACCAAACTGCAAATTTGTTGGAAACAAAATATTTCCAAGAGCTGCTGGGCTAGGGTGAAAGAAGCATTTGTTGTTTGTTCAAGGTATAGTAAATGTACTCACCTACTGTCTTCAGTACGTACTCAATCATGCGATCCACCAATATTAACAAAACTCAGGTATTTTTTGTGAATTGTATGCTTATCTGCATTTTCTTATCTGGTTGGTGCATTTCTTATAGTTCCCATTTTGAAGCATACGTAACTAGCATTTCCACTTTTGAAGCCTTTTCTTCTGATTCAGGACCGTCACCTTCCATGTTCTTGGAAAAGTGTAGCATCTCAGAGTAAGTAGAATTCTGTCTCTGCTCATTTACTCCAGGTAGGGGTTTGATTCTTATAGTTCCTGGAAAAGTGCTCATAGTCTTTTGATGTTGATTTTAATGATCAGTTGAAACATGCTGCCAAATAGGCCAAGCGGGTTTGTGACGACTTCTTAGGTTTTGCTCCAAGACTCTCTTTTAGGAGTCAGTACTGTTATTCGTTAGACAAAGAAAATAACAATTTTGGAGATGCAGGGCTTCAAGGATTTCAATCCACCCTAACAATTTCTGCAATTCACAATTACCAGACTCGTTCAGTTGAGTTTATTGGATAACCAATTTTGTGTTTTTATTTTGCCATGGTTGTGGCTGAACTAAAGTAAGTTATGCTGATGATATGGATTTTCATGGGTCAGGGGTTTTGGGATTCTCATTTGCATTCATTCCTTCTTGTTTGATGCTTTGAATTTAGATTGAAATATCTTGCTAGTTCCATAACCTGGTAGTATTGTCTGTTTTCCAAATCATGATTTGAGTAAAACAATAATATATTGGAAGAATAACTAATAGAATTTATGAGATACCTGAAAAAATGGAAAATTGATCAATTTCGCTGTTCGACGATGGACATTTTTGAATCACAAGGAGTATAAGATTCCTACCTTACTAGTTGTTTGAACACACTTAATGCAACACGAAATTGAAAATAAACAAGTATTTTAGAATCACAGTTTCAACGAACATGCAATAGAACTAGATAACACTGAAGTACTTAGTTAAAAAAAACTGTAGCTATTTATAAAGGTATTATTTATTATAGGTAACATTAATAACAAGGGAAGACCCTTAGCATAATAATTAGAGAAATTAAATAATTTTGAACAAAAAGACTATTAGACTATGTAAGCTAGGTAAAGTTAGTGATTTATTTTTATCAGATGATTATTATGCTTCAGTAATCAAGTGATAAATATAAAACAGTTTGCATAGGTGTTTTTGCTCTGCCTGTTTCAGTTTAATATTTTTTGACTGGATGTCTTTTCCTTGCGATGGCCATAATACAAAAAATTGTAATTGATTATCTATTTTTTAATCTGGTATAAAATTAAACGTAGATGATAACATACATTGACGTCAAGACTGTCCATTTATGTTGTCAATATAGGTGTCTCAGCCATATGAGAAATTGTTTATGTCCTTATACTCTTGAGAGGATAATTTATTAATAAATTTATAAAGGAAAACTACTGTATTTAATAAGTTTTTGACAAGATGTATTTTACTGTTTGAGGGACCTCCCACAGTACAAAGCATATAATTTCTTAGGTTACATTGATTCCATCAGAATTTTTGTATCTTACTTTTCCATTTACTTATGCTTCATGTAAATAAATTTCGCAATATTTATTGAAATACTAAAATTTATATACAAATTATATGCTGTTTTTACTGTATTAGACATCCATTAGATAATTTCATTAAAAAATGTATAGATTACATTGGCAACACAAAAAAAACATATGCCTGATGAAGCCTTCACATGTAAATATAGATTTTCGAGTGTTCGTGTTCCAAAGCAACGAGTAGAAATTAGTTATTTCACACAGTATCCAAAACCATCAAGAAAAATAACAGCGTTCTCCTATATTTCACTGAACATTTGCGTTCTCCTATTTTTCAACATGAACATTTGCTCTTTACTTGGCGTCTTGCTTTTTTATACTTGGCGTGCTTTAAAATAGTCAGGACACCAACTATAAAAATAAGTTTGTTCAAGAAAACCAATAGTTCATGCAAAAACATCCAAATCTTGAGGACCTGGATGAACTGGCCTTAATACCTACTATGACAAGTCTGTGTAGGTTACTATGCAAAATGTAAATACATTTTATCCATTGAAGTTATTTGTGGATTTAGTTTGTTTTTGATACTGCTCTTACACGATAAAAGTATCTCATATTGCAAGTAAAATAATGAAAATGATAGAGGAATTGACTAGTGGCTTATCCGTTAAATTAGGATTTGTGGAAGACCAGATCCAATAACTCATAAGGATGGATATTACTGACTTAGTATTTTTTATGTTATGTGGTTTAAATATGTATGTGTTTGGGAAATGTAGACCAAAATTTCTAAAAGTGGAAAAATGGATTTTTTTACAAAAAGTTTTACCTTGTTACTTTATATTGTTCTCACAATCTACTTCGTAACGAGCATGTAACATTAAGTTGTGTTAATTACTACAGATAATATAGTATAAATCAAGAAACGTAGCAAGAAAAATTTTTTGGGGGGTCTAACAAACTGATATTTTTCCCTGTAGTGGACCCAACCAGAGATTAAGGCTCCATTTTGTTCCTTAAAAAGTTCTAGACTCATTTTTTTGTTGAGAACGATATTTCAGCAGTGCATGTCAGTAATACTGAAATTATTTAAATAATAATAATCGTTTACTAAAAATTTGGGGGGTCCGGACCCCTTGCTGGCTACATTCCTTGCTATAAATTAAGGAATGGCAAAAGTGAGTGCTTGGACTGCATCTGTGGAGTAAGAGATTAGGTAGCAAATATTTCAGTGGTCGATAATCAAGGCACAGCCCTAGCTTCTGACTTACAATTAACTGAAATAATCCCCTGAACCTCAGAACACCAGTTCCTTATGAATGCTTATCTCCTCAGTAACTAATACAATAAAAAGTGATACTCTGTTAATATTCACTATATTAGAGTGTATCTCTTGAAAATATCTAATTTTCCTAATCTTATAGCATTTCTCTCTCAGCAATATCCCTAAAACGTATTACTGCCTCAATAACGTCTAAATTGTGAATTTCATGCATTGTGAATTTTAAGAAAGCCATCAAGAACAGAAAATTAAATTGATGTGTAATTTCATTACTACTGATTTCCATGATATTTGTAGACAAGTTGATAATAAGAGTATAACAACCAAGTAATGAAATGTACGAGTATATTATGTCACACTTGTGTAGCTTCCAAATGTTATATAGTGACACAAGCTAATCAGGGGTTCGTCCCGACCTTAGAAATGTTACAATATGATTTATGCTTAAATTTTTTTATTAAGTAATTCCTTGTCATAAAAATATTGTCTTTCTGGCGGCTTAAGGGGGAGATGCCCAGTGCTTTGGTTTAAAAATGTTCCATTAAATGTTAATTTAAAATAAATTTTTATGAGCCATAAATCTCAAAAACAATGTCTTTTCCCAAATCCTTGTATTATAAAATAGATTGAAATAATTTCTTCAACGGTTTTGATTTGATAACTTAAAGAGCTGTGACATTAAAAATGATTTAACCTAGCCAATAATCGATTGCATAATTTTAATTTAGAAAGCGTCAAAAACTGGGGGCTTTACAAGGTGAATAATTCATTGGTCCGAGATACATTTCTAAGTGTAGTCCAATATTCAAGTAGATCTAGAATATTGACGGCAATACTCATGATGAGTTTCCATAAATGAAACAAACATTATCAATTTCAAGATCTCATTAGTGGCTGTAGTTGTGTCAGATTGGAAATCCAAGAGCAACTTACACAGATTAAAGTATATGTTTAGTTAATTGCATCCTTATTGAACATTCAATTAATAATGTTTTCAACTCACATTTATAAGCAGTTTATAAGAATTTTTTAGTGCTATTATACATGATAAATTAATATTTTCTTATATCCTTTTTATAAATAAAGTGCAACCGAATGATTTGTTCCAGAAATGTCTTAATTTCTTCCATGCAGGGTAATGTAACAAAGATTAGTTTTTGATGTTTTAAAATCAAATTAAGGGGTTTTTCAGTAGATTACTATACAGTTTGGTCCAAATTTTACGCACACTGAAGGAAAACTATGAGGTGCAGCAAAGATTAAATGGAGAAAGTTGTGCGTAATAACAAGAGCAAAACATTATTGTGCTCAAAAATCAGATTTTTGTCAAAAATTCCAGACTGTCAAAGCTCTCTTATTAGTACATATATTGAAACTTTTTTCAAGTCAAATCTGCAAGAAATTTCTTCTAGATTTTAAATATTACGATGAAAAATTCTTTCAAGACCAGAAAGGAGGAGGTGTAGGGTCAAAGTCAATTATTTTTAAACGCATTGATCCATTTTCTATCTTATCAAAAGAAAGTAGATTTTTACCAATTTAGAAAATAGCATATATGTTATATTGTTATCTTGGTTTTCATAAAATAATTCATAAAACCTGTAATTGAATGGTTGTGTGAAGGAAGTTTTTAGTGTACTATTCGGAATAGTTGGTAAACCTGACTTATATTTTGCTAGCACACAGTGTTGGAATCAGCTGTTTTGTAAAACATAGAAATTATCAGGCAAGGTCAGTGTAAAATGACTGTCACTGACAATTTAGTAATGTATTAACAAAAATAGCATGTCAGATTCTGTATCATAATTTATAATTTTATAAAATAAAAATGATCATATAAAAAGAATTAAACAACTGTAACGCGAACCGATTTGGGGATTAATTGGTATCCGCTGCCACCACCGGATGATTCCGGAAAAAGAAATAAAGTTTGTGCAACAACGTTTGAATTTTAAAAACACTGTTTATTAATGATTAATCTATAAAAATTACACAATTTAGATTGGTTAAAAAGGGGAGAGCACTTCTGAATGATATAAAGTATTGAATTACATTATTAAAAGAATTTAGAAAATTTTATAATAGGGCGACAGAGAGTTTACATGTCTACGAGTCTGAGGCCTGAACTAGGACTAGCCTCCTAGTCACACGCAGGTGCTGACTCTGCATTGTCAGCAGTCTTACTGCTGACCTCCTCGACAGTGCTGTACACTTTACAAATTATTATGTCTTTAGTTAAATTTTACTAAATGAATGAAATTTTTATAAAACCAAATAAAGCATAATTTCTTGAATTATTGTTAATATTGGGTTCGGGTCGTTACATCACCCTCTCCTCTGGAAAAGATGTGTCATAGGATTAAAGTGATGGCACATCTTGAATCTATTACATTCGTATGTTAATGACTTATTTGTAACTTAAAATGTTTTTTTGTCTTTGAAGTGTTCCCCAAATTATTAATACATATTTCTAATCTAAGTTTACATAACCATGATACTATTAAGATTTAGGATTATTACTAATATACAATATTTCTTTTCAGAGTCACAAGCCGGTCAGAGTCCTTTTGATTTGTTACTTTAAAGATTTTAAAAACTTTCACATTTATTTCCACTACTTAATCATGAGGGGGGTCATCCGAACAAAAGGAGGCTTCGTGGATGATCTCTGCTAATGGAGTTCCTTCCTCCACCCTCACCGTCAGTTGGCTCTGGTCTGGGCCGCTTGTGCTCTGAGTTTGTCTTTGCTGCCGACTGGTCGTGCAAAGGCGTCTTATTCTCCTATGACATATAAAAACTACGAGCAGTACACAATTTAAACTTACAACTACATACATGACAATAAAATTATAATTCTTATTTACATTAATGATGACAGGTTGGTTTACATTAGATCCCTTGCAATAATGAATTTAGTCCTATTTCTATATGATCATCAATTAGATTCTTTTTTATATCTTTTTAGCGTTTCAAAAGTTAAGTTTATTGTTTAATAATATAAAGAGCGGTTTCATTCGGCTGCAATATGTTTATTTTTCGGTATATGAAGGTGCGTAATATTTCTTTTATAAAACTATATTCCCTCTGATCCTTGAAAAATATCTTACCACTTTTTCCAAAAAATATCACACCTTGATATCTGTTGTAATGATACCTGAGGTGTTAACAACAACTTCTAAATAATCTTTTACAATGTCTGTTTTAATTACAGATGTATCATCTTCAATATTTCTAAAACAATTTAATATTACTTTGTAGGGTTCTGCAACACTATAAATCCAGTCATTGCCATTTTGTAACCAAAACGGTGAGTTTACATTCTCAGTTAGAACTCTGTTACACTTTTGAGTTACAGAACTTAATCCCATAAACAGTGAATAGATGCAACCATCGACTGTATGGTGTAATACACTTATTGAATTTGGACAAATTTTTAAACATAACTATGCCTACATTGAACATATTCATCTGAGGCGAGAGGTACATAGTACTGCCTATCTTTAGATATCAACAAGTAATCGTGTTCAATTTTCCAAACTAACCAATGTCTTAACCTAGGTTGATAAAGTGGTATCACTTCTATTTTATAGGTTTTCAAATTGTCTATCAATTGAGCTTAATGGTACTGTAACAATCAATCTTATGCTAGCTGGGTTAGCTAATGCTTGTGCTGTACAAAGATCATAATACAAAAATATATCTTCATCATTTACAGGAACAATTAGTTTCAAATGAGATGGTATACTCTTTTCAATTTTATTCAAAACTTTTGTAAAATCATGTGGATTTAGTAATTTAACTGCTTATCTTACCAGAGTATATAAGTTCTAATGCTTGCCTAAACTCTACTACTCATAACTTAGCTTCATCAACAGTTTGACCTAAATGTCTTAACATTGTTGTGAATGCCATATGGTTTTGCTAAGGACTGATGCATCATTATATTCTGTTCATTGAAGTTTGTTAATGATGTTATTAACCTGTCGTTGGCTGTAGATAACTTAATCATTATTTCATGAATAGCCTTAGTGGTTACTTACAATTCTAGAATTAATATCTTTCATCAAAGTTATTTGTGTATGACGCGAACTAACAACTGTACCACTTATTAACTTTAGTTCGTCTACCTTGGTATTTACATGTTCTAAATCTTCACTAGTCGGTACACCAAATAACCACTTTAATGCATAACCTCCTGCATTTATAAGTCCACGCTTATTTCTAGAATGTCCTACAGGTGGCAAAAGTTTTAATAAGTCAGTTTATATCACTCTCATATTGCTCGATTCCTTCCTTCACTCTTATATATTCAAACTCGAAGTCTTCATCCCAGACGTTCACACTGATATTTTTAAACTGTTCTAATTCTACACATCTTTCTTTTAATGGGTATCAGTTCATCAAGGATTTCTACTAGATCAAAGTCTAAAACGATTCTCCATTCATCTCCGGATATCACAGAGTCTTTCTAGCTTCCTAAACACAACTCCTTGGCTCATTTCAGCTGCTTTGACCATCGTAATAATCATTAGTCCTGTAACAAAGGTTATACTTGACATCTATAATCTAACCTATCATTTATGTTATGCATATTCAATTTTGTTTAACTAACTTCTCCCTTATTATAATATAACACAATTGATCTTCTTAAAGTAACTCGATTTGTCCTTTCACTTACAACTTTTTTTCTTCTGGCCTTCTGTATTAGTACTCTCAGTAACCTCATGTGCTTGTGTGGATATACTCAGACAATTTTTAATCTTCAGGGTAGGCCTACCTTTTTTTGTTTTCTCTCACACAACATTCAAACTCATTCAGCAACATTCGTTTCACATTTTCTCTTCTGTCAAACTGATCATTTTCACTTCATTCGCTACTGAGTTGTAATCCTACACAAGATGATGAAATTTCGAGAAGAATACACAATACAACTTCGGCTTTTTCCTTACTTCTCTCATGATATAACACTTTACTTCTACATTATTATAGTACAACTTGTATGCTTCTATTTACAACTCAACTTCATAGTCTTCCAGTCTGGACGGCTTCCTCCTTTCCCTGTCCCTGACTGGTCTTTCATTGTTTCCTTCTTGGGCAGGTTGTAATCCACTCGGTCCGGCTTGCTCTGCTGCTTGGCTTGGTACTGTTGGATCTTCAACCTCCTCTTCTGCATCACTTGCTTCTTCTTCGAGGCTTACTCCTTTTCTTGCTTCCTTGCTAGGAACTTCTAGTGCTTCTTCATTTTCATTCCCATGGAAATTCTTCTACGCTGTCTTCGCTTTCTTCTTCTTTGTTTTTCAGTTCAACTACTGGCTTGATTCTATTCACGTGCACTTTGACGTTTTTCCCTCTTATCCTTAAAACTACATTTAACTCAAATACGATTTCTAATATTTTGTATGGACCTTTCCATAACTGTGAGAGTTTTTTAACTCTGCCCTTTTTTATGTGTGGTACATGCAGGTACACTAACTTTCCGACATAATACTCACTTTCTTTCGACTTCTTGTCGTAATGCTTCTTTTGAGCTTTCCTTGCCTTTTCCTGGCAGTGTTTCGATACTTCTTGAATCTCTTTTAATCTGGTTCGTAGATCTTCTACGTAATCTGAGTAGACATCTGTGTCCTCAGTTATAGTGAGATCTGCTTCTAAGGGTGTTTCCATCTTCTTTCCGTACACCATTTCGAAAGGTGTGTACCCTGTACACTCGTGTTCTTGGCTGTTGTATGCCATGTTGATCATGGGTAAACAGTTCGTCCCAGTCTGACTGGTTTTTGTTGACAAAGTGGCTCAGCATTTTAGGGATGGTTCGAGTGTACTCTCTCTGTCCGTCCGTTACTCATAGGGTGGTAAGCAGTCGTCTGTAATTTTTTTATTTTCAGTAGTTTGCAAACATTCTGAATCAGTTCTGATGTGAAATTTTTCCCTTGGTCTGTAATTAATTCTTTTGGTACTCCGATTGACGTTATAACTTTCTGAACAAATGCTCGTGCTATGGTTTCAGCTGTTTGATCTGGTAATGCTATAAATTATTCCGAATCTTGTGAAATGGTCGATAACAGTTAATATGTACTTGTTATTCGATCTAGTTAACGGTAAGGGACCTACTATGTCGCATGCTAATCTATAACCAAATTCACTCACTTCTTGAAACTTCCCTAATGGTGCTTTTGATTTTCCATAGTCTGTTCGTCTGTTGCATGAGTCACATGATCGTACGAATGCTGTTACATCTGCTCTCATTTTTGGCCAGTAGAATTTATCTTGAATTCTTAATATGGTCTTCTTTATTCCTCCATGTCCACTCGTTGGCAAATCATGATGTAGTCGTATTACTTTCTCTCTCAATTCTCTTGGTATTACAATTAATTTTTCATCTTCTTTCTTGAAGTACACTACTCCTTGGGGACTTGTTTTGAAATGTTCATGCATTTTCAGTTTTTGACATTCTTTATCTTCCTTTTGAGCTGCTTTAATCGCGTCTATATCTAATAAAGGTAACTTTTCACACTCATTTTTTGTATACTACTCTACTTAGACAATCTGCATTTTTGTTTTTCACACCGGGTTTGTGGTAAACTTTGTAATCATACTCAGCTAATTTCAAAGCCCATCTTGTTAATCTACTTGAAGGATCTTTTAATGATAGTAACCATTTGATTGCACTGTGATCCGTGTAAAGAGAAAAAGATCTTCCATAAAGGTAACATCTGAAGTACTTGACTGCCCAAACTACAGCTAATAACTCTCTTTCGGTTACACTGTAGTTCTGTTCTGCGGAATTCAACTGTCTTGATGCATATGCTATAGGATGTTCTACACCGTTTATTTCCTGTCCTAGCACTGCACCAATCGCTACGTTGCTGGCATCTGTGCTAAGAATGAAAGATTTTGAAAAGTCTGGGTAGATCAACAAGGGTTCAGTGGTTAGTTTTTCTTTTAGTTTTTTGAAAGCTGACTCACAATCTGGTGTCCAATTAAATGTTTCATTCTTTTTGATCAATTTAGTTAATGGTTTGGCTATGTCCGCAAAGTTTGGAACATGCCTTCTGTAGTAACTGCATAATCCAATGAATCCTCTGATTTCTTTCTCATTCTTTCGCTGAGGGAACTCCTTTACAGCTTCAATCTTTTTTCGGACAAGGCTTTACTCCTTGATTCGTGATTATATGTCCTAAGAAATTAATTTCGGGTTTTGCAATTTGGCATTTCTTTAGCTGTACACTTAAGTTTACCTCCTTAAACCTCTCTAGCACGTCACTCAAATCTTGTGCATGCTGTTCTATTGTCGGGCTGTAGACTAAGATGTCATCCATGTATGGTAAACAAGACTTTCCTTTCAGTCCTGATAAAGTGGTATCAATCAACCTCTGGAAAACTGCAGGGGAGTTTATAAGACCCATGGGCATTCTGGTATATTCATCATGTCCTGTTGGAGTACTGAAAGCTGTTTTCTCTTGGCTGTCAGGATGCATTTTAATTTGGAAGATTCCCGAATTCATATCTAGTGCAGTAAAGAATTTACTTCCACCAAGCATGTCAAGTGTTTCGTGGATATCTGGTAAAGGATAAACTTCTGGTACTGTGCATGAGTTTAGATCTCTGTAGTCGATGCACATTCTGTGAGTTACAACACCATCTGGACCAGGTTTCTTTGGCACTATGACCACTGGTGCTGACCATGGTGATACACTCGGTATTATGATTCATTTATCTAGTTGTTCCTCTATCAGATCTTGTATCACTTGTTTCTGTGCATGAGGCACTCTGTATGGCCTTTTGTTAATGGGAGGGTGGTCTCCTGTGTTAATTTTGTGGCTTACTTTTGCTGTACATCCTAAATTTTCAATTCCTCCAAGGCTAAACAAATTTCCAAATCGATGAAGTACGTTTCTAATCTTTGCTTTTTCTTCTGGTCTCAAATGCTCTATCTTTTCTTCTACTTTTCTTCTGAATTTCGTCGCTTTTTTTAGATTACTGTGTTGACCCTTTTTGGTTCTGTCGAATTCTTTGGTTTTAAATGAGGTTCTTCTAATTTACAGATCAAAGTGTTCTTGTACATTACTAAATCTTCTGGGCTTGTATTAACTACTTTCGTCCAACAAGTTCCATTTCTTACTTTAGTTAGACTTCTGGCTACATAAATTCCATGAATTTTTACGAGTGCTGGTTCTGTAATTACAACTTTGTTCTCAATTTCTTGCTTTTGTTGTTTCACATTTTTCCCCAATTTTAGTTGTACTAACATTTCTGAACGGGTAGGTATGTTGAGGTTAGTTCTGCAGTATGCTGGAAGATTTTCAGGCAAGTTTTCGTTTTCGTTAGGCTTCACTTGCGCGTTGATTGAGCGATCGGGTTCTACTTGGAAGGTTTGAGTTCGCTTGGTGGCTATACCAAGTCCACTCACACAATCATTTGTAGTCTCTTTGTCTCGTTCGTATAGGTCGACTGCGTCACAACCTTCAATACTTAAGACATATCGTTCTAAATCAATGACAGCTCTTTTCCACCTAAGCACATCATAACCTATAACTGCAATATAATCGTCAGGCAAGTCTGCTACTATGAATGTACACATCATTTCTGTGTCTCCTAGCTTTATAGTTCTGTTTTACTTGACCGTAGGTGTGCATTATGGCTCCTGTGATGCCATGTACACGAACATCAGTCGGTGAGATAGGTCCTTGGGTGACCGTTCTCTCTATCATCGAGATTTGTGCCCCAGTATCAATTATTACTGGCCCATTGACACTCCCAATGGTTTCCATGAGCTAGTAGTTCATAGTTGTTTTCCTGCTCAGTGATGTATGCAATTTTAGGTTTTTTCTTCGCCTGTCCAAACCTTATCTTGTGTAGGTTCAGATTTACTTCCTCACGGGGTTTGCCAGCGGCGCTTCTGGGTTCCCCGCTGTAGTTTAACGGTAGAGCGTTTCTTGAACTATAACCGCTTCCTGAAGGTTGACCTCTTTCGTTACCCGTGTTCTTTGTTCTGGCCCAGCAATTATCAGCTGTATGACCTTGCTTTCTTGCAGAAGCTACAGTGAGGACGTGTGGAGTTTGCCTTTGATTTACATTCTGATTCTCTGTGCCCTTTTCTACGGTAATATCCACATTCCTTCATCTGCCTGTCTGTAGAGCTTCTACATCTACAGTCTTTTGCTACGTGTTCTATCTTTCCACAATTGTAGCATTTACTTGTTAAATTGTTTCCAAAAACTTTCCTTGGTTTTTCTTCAAATGGATTTGGCCTTTTTTCTAAGTTATTTATTGCTATTGCGGTAGTCACTGCTTCTCTAAAATCCTTTGGAAACTTAATCCTTGTTTTGTCTGCCAATTTCTCCGTAGAGTCCTCTGACAAAGGCTTCCATTGTTCTTCGGTCAGCTTCTTCTCTTAATGCTCTATTTACTTCTTCGTTATTGGTGGTTCTCAGTGTTTTGTCACTGACCCTCTTGACTCTGTCAGAAAATTGTTCGATGGTCTCTCCTTTATTTTGTCTGATGTTAGCTAATTGTTCAAAATAATAGTGATCTGGTAGGCTATCTCCAAACCTTTCTGTTAGAGCAGACTTAATTTCTTTAAGTGTTGTAGCGTTTTTGCATTTTTCATCTGATTTTGAAAACTGTAGTGCACTACCAATTAACTTTAATTTCAATACTTGTAATGTTTGTGTTTCGTTCCAATTGCTCAGTTCTCCTATGCCTTGAATGCTGTCGAAGAATGGCATGAGTAGATCGGCTCTCTCTCCATCGTAGGGAGTAATGCTAGACACTAGCTCAAATGATGGCCTGCTTGCTGCTCCGATTGTCATATCCATAGCGGATGGTGACATTTCTGTTCTGTTCAGCACAGAATTTCCCGCGATGGTTTCGTCTATGCAGTCTTGAAGAGACCTGACTTTGGTTGAAATTGCATCAAAAGCCTCTTGAAATTCAATGGTTTTTCCTTCAAACGTTACTGGTAGAACTCATGATTGTTGATCTGTTATAATGATCTTAATAATCTAACATTTAATTTAGGAAACTCTACAAAATTTTACGAAGTTCGATTTAAAATATACGACTGAATTTATGACTAATAATACTATTTTTTTCTTCAAAATCCCAAAAGTTTTCTATCAAAATAAATTTTCCAATAACCAATCAATGATTGATAGCCTATCTATACCTATCTAATCAATCAATCATCATCAATTGGTGTCAGTGATAATCCATATACATCATATAAAACTAATTAGTAAATTAGCAATGCCTAATCAATTAACAATATCGATTTACACAGTACAAGTATACTAATGTGACGTATAGATTTTGAATAACGCACTGGAATAGCGTCTAACTTCAAATTAAAATTAATTTTAAAACATAAATATTTCTCAATAACAATTATTTAAACTCAAAATATTAATTTTATCAAAACTATGACACTTGTTTTAAAGAGTGCTTCTACATTACAAAGATTTAATAAATAATTTTTTATCTGGAAACATTGGCAATTCCTGAATATTATTTAACAAGTATTCTTATCTTAATTTTAAAATGAGAAATAGGTGCCCTGGAAGTGACGACCTGACATTGAAGTACACACATTTGTTACTCCATGTTAGAGTAATTCAATTTAATTTACTTATTACTTAATAATCAATCACAAAATTTGCCAAAAAAAAGTGTTCATTCAATGCTGCATTCACTATTATACCACAGCACCTTTATTCTATCTTATTTCTATGTCTTATTTTATTATATAATTAACGTAGAATATTTGGTAAAATTAGTTTAAAAGTATAGCCAATGTTTCTTTATTATATTTCTGAACGTGAACAAAGGCTCACCAAATATCGCCGCCATTGTGGCTGCCATGGTTGCTAAGGCTGTGGACAGATGATGTTGGTTGTTGTCAGCGTTACCCACGATGTTGGTTGGTTGCTCCGCTTCCGTCTCCTAGGCTGGCGACGTGATGAAGATGGCAAGATTGGCGTCCTTTCTCGGCTTGGCGTCTTCACGTGTAGATTCTTTCATCCAATTCCATCATCTCCTTGTTGCACTTTTTATACCAAAATTTTGCAAAATCCAACTTCAAAACACTTTTCCTAGACGTTAAAACTGTACTCGACACTGGATTACACTGTTTGAAATAATTTTGATGTTCACGTGGTCACTTCGGCGTCGGGAAATCAATCAACTGTACAGTTTAATTGTCCCAAAGTTACGCGATCATCCCACCGCTGCCACCAAATCTGTAACGCGACCGATTTGGGGATTAATTGGTATCCGCTGCCACCACCGGATGATTCCGGAAAAAGAAATAAAGTTTGTGCAACAACGTTTGAATTTTAAAAACACTGTTTATTAATGATTAATCTATAAAAATTACACAATTTAGATTGGTTTAAAAAGGGGAGAGCACTTCTGAATGATATAAAGTATTGAATTACATTATTAAAAGAATTTAGAAAATTTTATAATAGGGCGACAGAGAGTTACATGTCTACGAGTCTGAGGCCTGAACTAGACTAGCCTCCCAGCACACGCAGGTGCTGACTCTGCATTGTCAGCAGTCTTACTGCTGACCTCCTCGACAGTGCTGTACACTTTACAATTATTATGTCTTTAGTTAAATTTTACTAAATGAATGAAATTTTTATAAAACCAAATAAAGCATAATTTCTTGAATTATTGTTAATATTGGGTTCGGGTCGTTACACAACCTAATTAAAAATTCTTCATGAGGTTTAGGAGTTTATAATGCATAAAATAAATCTAGAAGGTATTAGCCTGTGTATTAGTTTTAGCCTGTAGCCTAATGAGTGGTGAATGTAAATATTCATACCTAATCAACTTTTTTGGTATGCACATTATGCAACAATAGTAAATCCATATTATCATAAGCACTATGAATATAAAAATAGTTCCAGTAAGGTAGTGTTAATTTGCTAGAATTTAATTAATAATATATGAACAGAAATATCTACCTCCGAACTCCATATTCTTTGAAAACCCATATAAATAATGTGTATTATACATTAATTTATACAACAGCTGAAAGTTATAATACTATAAAATATATATACCTTGACTAGTGTTACTAGGTCTGGTACCATACAAGTACCTAGAACATCAGAAGGGACTAACATTTACGAAGTCATTATGTGTCAGATAACCATGCTTAAGATTACGTTCCAACTATGATCTTTTTTGACGATTTTTTGTTTGAATTTACTATACTAAGTAAAGTAAAGATGTCTCATTTTACCAGGCGGAGTTAGGACTAAGAAGCCCTCTCTAACACTTAACATGGGGACTAACGTCTTAAGGTGACTTCCGAACCGCCACCAACAGCCGGGCAGGTGGGCTGCCTGCAAGGACAGGATCGCTCAGCGGTCACCCATCCAAGCAGCAGCCACGCTCGCGTTGTTTGATCTGGTTATCTTGCGATAACCGTTGTACCCGCTACACTGTCCTAACTGTGGAGTAAAGCATAAAAGTAGGTTAGAAATGCCATGCAAAGATTTATGCCTCAACTACCACACGCTCACGTGTTGTACCCTATCTAGCTCCAGAGAAACCGGATGCCCTACAGTTAAGATTCCGACTCCAGCCCCTAGGCGCCAATTTCAAATTCATCAGTAATTTATTAGTTATACTAAAATATTATGGTAATTATTACTATGCTGACTTTGGTTTATAAACATTTCGCCTCAATTGTTCAATTTGTTTTGGTCGCTATTTATTTTATTGCACAGATATGTTAATAATACGAAAATCCCAAGGTAAACATATTTTGTTTCTTAAGGGACGATGTAGGATACCCAAAAATTAAAATTTTATCGAATATTTTTTTATTGCTTTTTTGTATATTTTGGATCTTTCTCGTTGCAATGATATATAATACGTGCATACTTGTGTTCAGTTTAATATGGAAATAATGTTTTGAACAAATGTGTAAAATGTCTCCTAGTGAGCAGACACTAAGAATTTATCATGTATGCTTCTGTCATTATACACTCATTGTTTAAATGTTGTGTTGGCTATTGCTTCTGCTTGTGTTGTTTACAAGTGTAAACTGTTTCATTTCAAAGGTTATATTTTGTGCGAAGTGGTTGTGTTTTCATTTGAATTGTGAAATTTAGTCCAGAGTACCGAATAATAACTTTGTATGACTGCAAACACTAAAGCTTGGCACATTTCATGCTATTATTACTTTTAGTGAGGGAAACAAGGGAGGGTTAGAGGTTCTGAAAGCTTATGTCAAAGTTTGCAGAAACTGCAAAAGCTCTTAGTGGAATCGACAGAGACTGGATGTTAAAGTCAGAGATAGCATTTAAAGATAGGGTAAAACTTGCTAGGAAAACAACTAGGATGGTCAGGAAGAAGCTCGTGAATGCTGAGAAAGAATAGGAGCAGGATTATGTTTTAAAATGTAAGTATACATTAAATGTTAGTTATTTAATGTAAGTTACTAATTTTGTTTTCTGTTTTTTTTTTTAGATTTTCTGAAAATCTGATTTTTCAACACAAGTTTTACGTTATCTCAGGAAGTAGTGGGTAAAGTTAATTCAAATTGTTACCATGTATTTAGTATATGTACTCGTACATACAGATCCCCTACATTTTGCCTTCTAGCTCAAAACAAATAATAATAAAAATGATTTCACTATGATATTAGTTAAAAATTATATATATATATATAATTTTCTGAGTCCCGGCGGAGCAAGTAATTTTTGTGATCCAATGTTCATTGAAATTAAATTGGCCTATTGCCATTTATACAAATGTAATTAAAAGTCCTTTGACAGGTATTTTGTCTTCCGATCATATGTTACTTTGGTTATTTAAACGCATATGTGACAGATACCGCTAAGTACAAAATAATTGAATCGTAAAAAGTAAGGGATCTGTGTTGTAATGGTAGCACGTTCACCCGGCAAGTGAGAGATCCGGGTTCGAGTCTCGGCGGAGCAAGTACTTTTTGTGATTAAATGTTTATTGAAATTATATATAGCCTAATCTAAAAAGTACTGAATACATACATGAAATAAAATAAAATTACTAGAGTGTCTTTAGTGTATAATATACATTACAGGGGGAAAATGTAATTTTCTATTTTTGATACTTTCTTAGATAACGGGTCACCTACATACATTCATAAAAGTAACATTACGGGCTTATAAGCGTGTACATCTCCGCTTTAACAGTTTTACCACAATATGTAAATAATGAGTAAATATGGCAGTAAGAATTAATTAGGTAATATCTTTGATTGTATTGTATTATATACACAGGAAATGCATAATTCATTCGGAAGTGGTGTGTTGAGGTTTCACATTACTTCTGACTTCCCAGATTGCAGTCAGAGAGCTTACTTTAGCCGTACCTCAACTTATAGCACTGGATGAGTTATCTCTTGTGTAACTAATACAACCAAAATAAATAACGAGAATTGTACATAACATAAATATGAATACTAAATAGTGTCAATTCAAGTATAACACATGACTTCGAAATTATTAAAATTATACCTCAGCCAATCAAAAGTGAAGTATTTTGCCTACCGCTCTTTCGGTATGTTGTCCAATCAATGCTCATATCCAGATAGGAAGAAACAAATCTTGAGATGACAACTGTTTGAGTTAACCCGGCCTGAGGATATCTCAATAATCCTCCTTTTATCTCTCTTGCAGTGTTTTGTGCTTGACTTGACAATACTACCTATAGAGTAAATACCAGTACAGTGGCAAATGGGCGTGATTTAATTATTAACACTAAAGCTGTAAATGAATAAGTAGGCAAGGCGATATCTTTATATCTTAAATGATGAAAGCCAAGCTTCACCCGACCAACCTGGCCACCCTTATTATGATTTAATGGCTAATCAACGGGTGGCCGTAGTGAAGTTTTCCAGCCCAGCCCAGAATTTATTGCTATTAAACTCCGATTTACTTCCAGCTATTGTAATTAATATTTATTGAGATTTTATGAGTTTGGTGCGCAGAGAAAATATACATAAAATATAGTTTTATTCCGTACAGGCGCTGAGTCCTGTATCTGGTTGGCTTGGATTGTAATGAATCTAGAGTTATCTTGAATTGTCTGGAATAGTTTAGGCTCGCTTGAAAGAAGAAGGTAAATTTTGTGACAGCAGAAATGTTAATAATTTGTGTCTTATGGGGTGTACTCAATATCTGGAAAACTGTTCGAGATACAGAACTATTGTGTTACATAAAGATAGAGAATACATTTGGATTTCAGAATACTATTTAATTTTTCTCTAATATCCTTAAATAACTGCGTTGTGAATTAAAAACGAATGTTAAAACCTCCACATTGGAACGAGATGGTCTAACAAGCTGGCGAGATATTTTTAAGACCAAATTTTCTTCCAAGTTTAATCAGGCTTCAGCATTTCTTTCACCGGTTCTTGGTGATCGAGAAATTCTTTTTGAATTTCCATGTAATCGATACAAAAAGGTTTTTAAAACAAAAGGGCCTAAATTAAGAAATGTTAAAAGCATTTAAAATGTAATGTTACACTATTTTAAAATATCTCTGTATAATAAACCATGAGCATCTTGCAAATAAATTTATTAATAGAGATTTTTTCTTGCTATATCAGATTTGAGTTGAAATGAATTATTTTATTGAAATATCGAAAATATAAATTGTTATGCGGAGTCATATAATAAGATACAATACACATAATACAATATTTTTAATAAGTCTAATAATTGCTTAAAAATGTATTAAAGTGCAATAAAATAAAATAAATTTGAATAAATAAAGTAGCCTATGCAGGCCTACTAGTACTGTAAGCCATAATGTTATATTTATTATTGTTACTTCGATGTATGAGTAACATTGTTTATATTTATTAATTATTGACTAGCTATGAAAATATATTTATCTATATTGCCTATGCATCTATATAAATACCATGTATTGTATGTATGTAAATTTATTATCTAAGTATCTATATGAATGTATTATGAATATGTAAGTATGTGCGTATTGGTATAAAGTATGAATGATGCATGCGTGTGCATGTTGCATGTTAAGAAGCGATTACAAAAATATTCATTATTAAAGTATGTGATAAGAGCAATAAAACACAACTTTGTAAATGTATCTAATAGCCTAAGTTTAATTCACATTTAGTTAGGTTCAGTTCCGTACACAGTAAGTGGCGTGTGGATGCATTCTCAGAAAAGTGTAGTTGTATATGCAGTGTTAAGTATTCGAATAAAGATATTTTCAATGTTTTTCAATTCTAGGAAATTTGTTAAGTTCAGACGGCAGCTACCATTATTGGAATTAAATGACGTACTTTGCTGGCCTATATGTTTATAAAATTAATTTTTTACACCAATTTTAATTTGTTTCGGATGTTTTGGACCAGTTATCGGTTTCAAAAGCCACGTTATATAGTATATATTAATACTGTTATTGTTATTATATATGTTGAAACGAGGATTGGTATTGGGCTCTAGGGCGTCATATTTGGTGAAGTTATTTGGAGGAAAATGCATTTAAATGAGGAAAATGCAGTAGGTAAATAAAATCCATCTAAAAATATGAAATCATTGGTGCTCCCAATGTAATTTACTATATTCGGTGAATTGTATCACGAAATTCGTAGAAGGTAGTCTTTATGAAAAGCAAAGAGTAGAATTAACTTTTTGTAGGATAATGTATTTTAATGCTGTGTTACAACAGTTTACCTTATTCTGCCGAAACACAAAAGGATGACTAATGCTATTTATATTTCCTTGAATATCTGAACCACGTAAAAGTTGATTCTTCTGTTATTTTTATTGTTGGTTAAGAAAATTACATTCTTACATACTTTAATGTTTTATGACATGATGTAAGATGTGTAATGATGTTCTCTGTTTCCCCTCAACAATGTTCTCGCCCGTATTTTATTGTAGATACAAAAAGCAGTATTGGAAGCTGCCTTCTCGAAACAGTTGTTATCAGAAAATGAAACAGGAAGCTTCATAATTAAATAATCACAGGGCTAATTCAAGTTAAGATTGGATTTAAATACAGTTTTTATATATAGAAATATCCCCTCCGGCCCAGTCGGAAGAAAGGTAGATCTCAATGTGGCCGACATCTCTGTGTCAAACTGAAGAATCAATGTTAGTTTATATGTTTGATTTGCACAGCACAGATGGGACAATAACTCTCAATGTTGGCATGTTAATGTAATCGTAACATGTTCAAACATTCAGAAACTCCATAACCTTGAAGTCTTACACGACAATAATTGTTATAGACATAATTATACATTTCTAGTGTTTTTACAATCAATCCGAAATTCTATTTGTAAACGTAGGCCTACTTCTTTATAACCAGCGTATCCTTTCCGGTTCATTTGGACACTTCTATAACTTTAAACCTCCACCATTTTGAAACCTTAAGGGTGATCGAAAAAAACCAGTAAGAGTAAATTTTGCTTGAAAGTGGTTGAATTTTTCATTTATGTTGTGAAATACTCGAGATGAAAATTTTGTCCAGATATAAATGGCCGCCATCTTGAAACGTTTTATATTGGTTAAAACTGGTTAACGAATTCAACCAAACTATTTGTAAATTCTATCTCTGTACCACGTTTAGTTTGTATCTATTTATTTATTTATTTATTCTTCCAACGGAATTACACCACTTGTACATGTAATAAGTTAAAAGGAGTATAAACTATTAATAGCACTAATATAATGTATACATATATAATTAAATAAAAAACAGTGTTAAAATAAGTAATAAAAAACAGCGAATTAGTAATAAATATAAGTTAACAAATAATCAACGAAAAGGTAAAAAAAAAACAAAAACAATAATAAATAGTTAAATATAAAAACAAAGCAACAGTAATAAATGTCTAGTGTATGATAAGAATTAAATAACAACTAAGTGATAACAAAATTTGACACATGCAAAAGTAACAATAAATAACTAGCGACATGCAAGAAAAGATAAATAATCAGTAACATGCGTAAACCTAATAAATAATCAACAACATCTTAACATCTTAAATAATTTAACATTGAAATAAATATAAACTAAATCCACTACATGCATACCAGTGACGTGCGTGTTTGAGAGAGAGTGTGTGTGTGTGTGTGTGTGTGTGTGTGTGTGTGTGTGTGTGTGTGTGTGTGTGTGCGTGCGCGCGCGCGAGTGGGCAGGCTACTAGTTAGTACCTATTAATAGTTACAGCAGTCATAGTTTTCACAATATTTCTATAATGTTGTATACTACTTACGTTTTGTACGCTGCTACCTATCTGAAAATATTACGAGAGAAAAATCACGAGAGTATATGATTTGTGAATTCCAACACACTTTCTGTTTCCACTATTACGAATGCGTAATAATTTATATACATAAATTTTTTTCTAAAGTTTAAGTCAAAAAATCAAAAATCAAAATTCTTTATTGTGTAGTATGACAATTTTTACAATAATCGTATTATACTCGTCAGAAAAATATGGTTTAAGTTGCATATCTAAATAAAACAATATTTCTCAAACTTTTCACAATTTCTGTAGCCACTTTTAAATTACTAATCGGAAAAAAACTCACCAACCGAGTAAAAAGCTTTCTGTATGAGATAGTTATATAATAATTTTTTGCATTTTGTAGGATTATTTTCCATTGTAATATTTTGCGGTAGCCTGTAATAAAACAAGTAGCCGCCATCTTGACTCGTTAATACCATCCATATATTCATTTTCGGATTATGGTGGTTTTAGATTGTAGGGATGATGGTTGAAGAAAATGCAAAATAAATCTCCTGAAAATTCATTGATGAAGGCGATTGCAACATTCATAAAAAGCAACAAACATACTTTGTTAAGAAAGATGATGTTACATATTTATACTGAATTGAGCATTTCATTTCATCAAGTAAGTTATGATTTCTTTACTACTGGATCAGTCCTTATGTATACCGCAAGGGTCCAAATTTTTTCGCGATGTAATTTAACGAATAAATTGGACACAAAGAGCACTGTTGCATCGAACATAGATATATTGATTCTGATGAACTTATACTCTACGTATACGGTGTGCCTAAAACATTAAATCTTTGTTTAAAGTTTGTTTTTCACGATGGTAGATTTGTGAAAGAAACAGGATTTTTTCCAAACATTTGCTGGTGTTCAGAGATATAATAAATAAATATTACTACGTTTCGAGATTTGTAATCTGACCTCTTCCTCAGATGAATAACTAACCTAACGCATAACTACAATCTAGTTTAAAATAAACTTATCATACCAACCAGAGCAATCACAATAACCATGTTGAATATCAACTCCATGCACACTATCTCTAAAACATGCAATTAATAAAAATAAAACAATATATATTAAAACCAAAGTAAATTCAGGCCACAGTAGGTCTACATTGGACGACCAACCACTGAGAACTGATCTGGCATCATAATCTTGAAATGTAGTGTTCTGATTTCGTATCACTCGATGATAGCAAATGTCCGGAAAAATCTTGTTCCTTCACAGATTCAATCTCTTACTCTCCTATTCATATGCACATAACATGTACATGTGACAAGTAAAGTTGAATCCATCGCATTACTCTGGTCTGGACACTCGATACATGTGAATTACAGTGAATGGAACTTGATCCGGACTTAATTGCTTAATTGCTTGATCTAGACTTTACGTTGCTTAGCCATCAACTGTGTGGATTTACAGGTATCGACAATGCGTCAGGATATCTTTCATCTTAGTATCCAGATAAAGATTACTGATGTAATCCTGTTGTGATGAAGATTTTATGACACGTTTAAGGTGGTGTAATGAATTTATAGACGGGTTCATAGAAAAATATCCAAAGTTCCAACTATTTAAGACAATGTAGCTATGGTAAGAAGGGTTGATTCAATGTGATTGTTGAGTTTAGCTCCAATTCATCTTCCTCTTGGTAGAGCGTCTGAAATCTGACGGTGTCGCAGACTCGGCTCCTGGAATCTGGAGTCAAATTCGTCCGAAGAGATAAAAAAAGTCGGCAACGACGAAGAAGCTCAAATGAACTCTTTACATTGTTTCGACATCAGATACACCTAGACTACAAAATATAGTGTAATGTAGGTGAAGAGGTATTTTCATTGTTTCATCAGGTGCACAATTGCGGTGGACGAGACAATGAGAATACCTCTTCACCTATATCACATTATATGTTTTGTATTGTAGGTGTCTCCAACGTCGAAAGAATTCATTATATATAAATTCTATATCTTTCGTCTAAAACAATTCTTTTCAAGACATATAAATAGGTAAACATACTAACAAAAAATAATAAAGGAAACATCGTATGTTAATAAAACTAATTCTGAATTAGGTACAAAGAGTAAATAATGTTAAATAATACAAGGAATATAAAATTATAAATAAATTTTTAGTTAATAGTGTGATTTAATAAAATAAAACAAATTAAAATTCTAATGGATAATTCATATTTACAACTATCCATACCTTAAATTTAGACCTTCCGGATGTTTAGTTGTATTATACTGTATATGTTATATTATTTTATTTGTATATATAAAATATATCTTGTAAAATTGTAAATTCTTATTTTGAACAGTATTTTAACTGGATTGATTGCAGAATTGGCTGAATTGGTAGTATATATTAAAGGGCTATAAAGGTACTAAATAAGCTGTCCTATATATTTATATAAACATTGCAGAATATAAAGAGCATTATTTAATACTCGGTTAGTACAAACAGATGGCAAAGTTAAATTTTACCAACGCTGTACCGAAGGTTATTTAATTCAACTTTACTTGTTATAATTTATTCTTTGACAAGCGTTTCCAGAGGTGGAAGTTTGTGTTTCTTGACAACTTTAACAGTTGAGAGACAACACAAACTCATTATTTCATTTGGGTTAAAGTCGGAGTTATGGTATTTGATGGAACCCATTTAGGAGATTTACATGTAACAAAGGCTAAAGAAACATTTCTAAGACCATTAAGGCAATTATGGAAGCTCGCTTGGAATCCTGCCAGTTTTGTTCCTCCAATCCTCGGTGTACTGTACTGCCTTAATACCTCGCAAACGAACAGAGAAATAAGGATACTCTAATAGTGATTAACATTTTAACTGTTCTGCAACTTTCATGAATTCCTTTAATGCATCAAACCAGTATACTTAAATGAAAGTGTAATAACAGTTAATTAATAATAATAAATCAAACCATTTATATAATTATTCATAATAACAAAGTAGGTCTTGTTGAGTATTACCGTTATGCCTTGAAATATCAATATTCGGGTAGACTTCAATAAGCGGCCTACACTCGTTATTCGGATGTTTTTATCGAATGGTTCGATGTTTTATCCGAAGGAATAATTCGATATTACGGTTTATTTAACTTATCGTATGATTTCAACTTATTAGTTATAGTAATTTTAATGCAAACAATAAACAAACAACAAAAAGTGACTAACATTTTTTGACTGAAAAATATCGATGAATATGAGAAAAATATGTGAGATATTTTTTACAAGTGACGAGATTTGTTTAAGTGGCTTCAACATGTGAGTTTGGCTCCTAGTAACATGGGAAGAATTCTTTCCTCCATTTCACAAAAGCGATTACTCATTGATATCAAGCTGGGCAAGTTTATTGCAAAATATTGCAAGGTCTTTGTACGATTTTTACATATCGAAGTTGGATAATATATCGAGTTATTCGATAAAAACAACCGAAAAACGAGTGTAGGCCTCTTGTAAGTCTTCCCCAATATTCTCTTAAAGTTGTTATCATTTTATAAAAGATATGAGCCTTTTGCAAGTAGATTTTGTTTTCGGTGTCACTCGATTTTTGTGAGCTTGTATTTATATTAAACCCTCATATGCCGGGGTTGTCGAAGAAAGTTAGAAGAGAAGATAGAAAGTAAATTAGAATCGTGTTTAAAACTCGTAAGTCGTAAAAGAAAAATCAACTAATCGCACTCATGATTTAAAAAATCTGTGTTAAGTAATGCGGTTATTTTTATTACATACACTAAATGTTTAGAGTAAAATAACAAAACAAAAAAGGAGAGAAAGGGATCAGCAGAAAGGTAGCAAATTTTCATAATTACTAATTTACATAATCTTCAAGAGACTTTAATTCTAATCAGTCCCAGGTAATTTTGTATACATCCCTCGTTCGTCCAGTGCTTTAATATAATTCCGTCACCTGGAATCCTTACCACCTTGGACATGTCGAAATACTTGAAAAGGTGCAAGTCCGATTTGTGAGAATGCTGGTAACAAGACTGGGTTTTACCTTTCTCTGTACCCCTGTAGCTGCTGTTAAGCTTCAGTTTAAACTTCACCCTCTACAACTTTGGCGTCAATGTACAGATCTAATTGTGCTCTTCAAGTTGGTAAACGGCCTGCTGGATTGTCCCGATATCCTGAGCAACATCGCGCTGGTGGTTCCTCGTGGCAATCGCTCAATGACCATCTTCCGCAGGAGATATGAGCCAACTTATTATGCATACCACGGTGGCATATCAAGGTTTCTAAAGTTCGGAAGTGAGGCTGCAACCTGGACTGACTTCTTCGGGGTATCCCTTGCATGTTTCAAAATTGCCATCTTGACTAATGTTATTCTTAGCAACACCTAAACCTCACAAGCACATACATCTGTACAGTCATTCATGACCATTCTATTGTTATTACACCTTTTTGCTTGCTGTTATTTACTTATTTATAGCTCTTGCCACTGTTACGTTGTTATTTTGTTATAGATTGTTGATTATTCCTGTTACAGCTGATTTATTTATTCTCGTTTCTTGTCATTATTTGCATAGCTTTTTTATCGTTGTAATTATTGTTATTTAGTTTAAATAATTTGTTACAAAGATATTGTTTAATTTATTATGTGTTTGCACTCACTGTTAATACTTAAATGTATTCCACTTTTCTTCTGCCAGTTGGAATGTAATGTTACGACGTAAGTGGGTATGTTAAATGTAAATTTGTGTTGACCGTTGAAATAAATACATAAATATTAGGTTATTTGTCCACCTGAGAAAGAGAAAGAGGGATTGCGTATCTCGAAATGTAGTGTTACGTAACGATGAGAAATCCTTTTACTATAGCTGTTGGTATTAATACAAGATACGAGTATGTATGCCACACACACCACTGATTGCTGTTCGTTACTGAACCATTCATTTGTGGCATCTGAAATAATAAATCTTCACTAGTAAGAAAACAATATCTTATTCACTCCGTTAATAATGGTGGTAATTTGTAATTTATTTTTGCAACGTTTATTAAAATTCAGCTAGTAAATTTACTTCACTTACGCCTGGACTGTTATTAAGAAAACTTTTGGGTGAATAAGACTTTTTAATAGAAAAAAAAAACTAGAAAATGACTTTAAAAAACTTAGAAAATAACAAAACTAACGAAAAAACTATCAAATGGCATGAGTTTTCTCTAGAAGTTAAGTGGTGGTTGGGCTACTTCACAATTTTTATGTCTAAAACTAAAGAAAGAAAATTTAAAGAAACGTTAAAAAATATCTAAACTATTGCAATAAGTTTTAAGTGTGTGGATCAACTTCACATATATCAATGTTGTATATGTGTATTGCCTGCAGCTTTAGTAGATAGCATAAAACCCATTTTAACTCCTGATTCAAGAGAAACGCCATGGTGTGGTAATTTTAATTGGGTTAAGCCTACTTCCAAGAAACCACCAAACCTCGAAGCAAAGCTCCCGAGCAGAACCTTGGCTGGTTATTAATTAACTGACTTACTATTCAAGTGTTTACCTAATTGGAACCCAAAGAGTACATTTCTCAAAAGTATTGTTTCGAAATGAAGTAATGATTGAAAATAAAAGACCATCGTTCGTTTAGCTTGTAATGTTTGAACTGTCATTGGCACTGAGTTTGATCCGTGGCTAATACAAGACGATTTCAACACGTTACCACAGCATACATTAGCGTGTCTTAATTAATTCCTTTATATAATCCTTTGTAATCTCTTAAATCTACTAATCGATTATTGCTACCTATCCATACTTTTAATCTACTGGAGAATCGGGCTCACTGCTGCAAAAGTTTGCATGGAAAATTCCTGGAAATGCATTTCCATAAAACACATGTCTCTATAAATGAACATAAAAATCCTTAATTATTAACACAACCTACTTAGGAAATGTCAGCAAGGAGACTTCTTAAGAGATTTATACAGGGTGTCAATTAAGTCTGGAACCTCTTTTTTAATTTTTAAACCACAATATAAAAAAAATTCCAAAGTTCACACGCGCTTACTGGTGATAGTAACGCATACATCTGCCCAATTACCGACCGGATAATCCCTTTGGGGGACGGTCCACAAGGAGTCAGACAAACTTCTTAAATAGCAGCATAGGTCAAGTTTGGTATCAAATTAAAGGTCTTACTTAGCAGAGTACAATGTCACAAACCAGACTTCAAAAGGTGGATTCATTCAGTAGTTATAGCTATTTGAATTTTAAAACAATGTAAATTATTAAGTATTACAAGTAAACACCAATTTTTAAGTACCTTTGATCAAAGTAAGTGTTCAAAATGTTTCCCCTCCCATCATCTGACAATGCAGTAATCGAAGCCAGGAATCAATAATTATTACCAATAACACAACAACTACTGTTAGAATGTGAAAGTGGCAGATAGAGTCATACACAGCATCCACAGAAACTTAACGTTTGGGCAGGTATTACAGGAAATCATGGGATGGGAGGGGAACATTTTGAACACTTACTTTGATCAAAGGTACTTAAAAATTGGTGTTTACTTGTAATACTTAATAATTTACATTGTTCAATTGTTTTAAAATTCAAAAAGCTATAACTACTGAATGAATCCACCTTTTGAAGTCTGGTTTGTGACATTGTACTCTGCTAAGTAAGACCTTTAATTTGATACCAAACTTGACCTATGCTGCTATTTAAGAATTTTGTTCTGACTCCTTGTGGACCTTCCCCCAAAGGGATTATCCGGTCGGTTAATTGGGCAGATGTGTGCGTTACTATCACCAGTAAGCACATGTGAACTTTGGTATTTCTTTCTACTGTATTGTGGTTCAAAAATTAAAAAAGAGGTTCCAGACTTAATTGACTATATCTATCAAAGTACAACTATTTCCAATAAGTCTAAATAAGATTCAAGCTAGCTTAGACGCTCAACAGTGCACAATACTTGTTAAAATAAACATAATAAAGGTAATAAACCAACTAAATATTCTCACAAATAAATACCAAAGCAAAAATGCGCAAGTATGTAGAAGAAACAAGAAATATAACAGAAAAAGTAATTGCTGAGCGTTAGCGAAGCTATTACTCGAGAGGCTGAAAAATTAATTTCTGTAAGTCTGTCTATCCACACGATATCTCAAAAAGGAACTTACTTATAGACTTGAAAGTTTGCATGGAATTTCATTTCTGCGTAGGCAACACTAAGTTTGATTGTGGTGCTTGCCACTTCGCGTGATTTGGCTGAGCGCTAGCGAATATTTTTCCATTGATCTTAAGGGTAAACATGATGGCAATGAGATTTTTCGGAATAAATAAGTTTTTCAATAAGCTGAAAACAATGTTTTGAAATTTTAACATGTGACATTTTTGTTCATAGAGTAGAAAGAAAAAATCAATAAAGTAGAAAGTAAATGTTTAAATTGGTTACAAGATTTGACCTCAGAGCACTCTAACATTGTGTCGTATCCTCCCTAGATCACAGGAGCTTTTGTTACTTGGACACTGGTATTAAACCTAACTTAATGAATAAAAATGTGAATTTTAATGTTGCAAGATTTTATATTTTGCACGAAACTTCACTTCTACATAGACCGGATGAGTTCTATGATTCTAGTATCTTGTTTCAATTTCTGTTCTGTATTACTGTTTGTTTCTCTATCTCTCTCCAGAACATCTCCAGGATAAAATGAGCTACAAATTTGAAATTTTGCATGTTGCCTCAGAGAAGCCGGTTATGCAAAACGCAGTATTGCGAACCCCTCCTTGCATGATATAACACAGTTTGGCTACAAACAGCAGAGTAGATATTTTTGTGATAACAACAATACAAAGCTTATAAAAACGAATAATAAATTGCGTATATAAACCAACAATAAATAAAAAAAGTTATGGTTGCCTGTAAAGTCGGTTTTACGGGCGAAGATTTTACGTGACAACGTCTTTTTCTCGGTAGAATATTTATTGATATGAATATTATTAAATTGCACAATAGGAACAAGGAATTGAATGAAAATAAGAATTGCACAAATTTTAACTATAGAAATATATTTTGTTTACTAAAACATTGTACATAATTTGAAATTAATTAAAATTTGTTATTGTAAATGGTAAAGTTGAATAAAACATTTACTAAAATTGGAATTTGAAATTCTTGCTAAACACAGTTAAATTCTAACTCCGCGCGTGGTGATTGGTCGGTTTAGTTCGTTTGTTTGGTCGCACTGTTATGACAGGTTAGAGGTTATAATTTGTTATTTTAAATGTTTGACTAGCAATACGCGCTGTTTCTTCTCAATCGACTGAATTACGATTGATTGCAGAGTGATTTAAACTAATAATTTACTTAACACTATCAAAATTTGTCAATAGTATGACATAACCTATAAACTCAGTTCCTCAACTTTTGTGTCAATCTAACAATTAATCAATCAATCATAGTTTACGATAATGAAATATCAGTGTACAATTATTTACCTTTATTGTTGTAGTTGTTGTAAATGACGAATCTAAGCACTCCACATTTTTACGAATAAACATAGTTATCTGCTTTATCCCGTGCGGCGGACCCACAGTTATCTGCTTTATCCCGTGCGGATCCCGTGCGGCGGACCCACTGGACGGGCATCGTAACGTTACCGGGCGTTACACTTTTTCATGAGTGACTCCGAGCCGCAACCTAATTTAAGACGTTGTCACGTCAAAAATAAGTATAAGTAGGTAGGCCTATATGAAAAATAAATGTATACAGAACTTTAACAGGAATACCATACAAACTTAAGGTAGGTAGTTCAATCGATCAATTTTAGAAATTTCAGAATCACAGCCATATTAGATAACTTTCTTGAAAACAGGGGGAACATGTATTTATTCAAAGGAATTATACGCATATACATTATACTGCGTATACTGCATATACTGTTATGTAGTTACCAAAACAAGTTTGCTTACTACACCAGGGCTAAGAAACGTTATGCGTTTGTTTACTCATGAATATGAATTATAGCTTCAGGAAATGGCATTTTTTAACGCATTATGACTTTTAAGGAAATTAGATCTCTTAGTGAAACATTACTTAAGGAAATTAGATTTTGTCATATGCAAAAAACACGCCACACCCATGAGTCATCTATCATACACATAGCCTACTGTAAAAATCAGAACAGTAAGCTGTTTTCCTTTGGACCTAATTTCAAGATGCTCCAATTTACTTCTTTAAATATCTCAGATTCCTCGTGAAATCGTGAAACAATTCTCTATCTTTCCTTTATTTAAGAAAAGAAACTAAATATATGTGACTGAAATCATTTTAAAAATCGGAAACCCAACCGAAAACTATTATTATACAGTATTAAACCTTGTATAGAATTTAGTTGTTGTGGAAATAATAGTTATTTTGTATCTGGTTATAAAATTTAGTAAAAGACATGCTCTTTTATACATTCATTCTTATAGATGTTCACCTGTGGTATATAAAAGGCCAAAGCCCTCCCTTACTCACTTCTCACTAATTCTCAATATCTCAGAAAGTTAAAATTTAACACACGTATTCTTATATCTTAAATACAAAACTGAAGCATTTCACAAAGATAAAACATCCGTAGGGGTTGAAATGAGGTTGTAACGCCTAGAAAAACTATGTTTGGTTTTCAACGTCTTGATGCCTTATAACGGCCGAATTTAGAATTCTCAGTTCTTACGCTTTCAACAGACAAATAAAAAAATATTAATAACCAATATGGGTTACATTTCATAGAAGAACTATATTTTTTTGTGATTTTTTAAACACCGATGGTCTACAAATGTTATGTTTGGCACAAATTTAGTAAGCTTTCAAACAGACTACCGGGGTTAGAAATACCTTAGACTGAAATTAAAGAACTTACGCTTTTTGACTGAATTAGAGTTTTCAGACCACTATATGTACTCGTATATACTTTCCACAGCACCGAAAGTACCTAGGGGCGCACCAACGGGGGGGGGGGAGGATACGAACAGGGCTTTGTCCCCCCAAAGAGCGTTTTATGTCAAAATAATCGATCGCCTAATAGCCCATTTCCGACTAAAAATAACACTTATTTTGGAACTTTGAAATCGATCATAATAAAATATATAATAATTTCCAAATACAGATTCATGTTCCAGTTACTGTTACTGCTAAACGAGCCCGTGTACTTTGTACCAGGAACAACGGTAAACGTGTAAAATATATGTAACATTAACCTGTACCTTGTACTTTCGGTTTGCGATAACTTTTATTTTATACTCTCGGGACAGACAAGTTCCCGCTGCTAAGTATCTTTTGCAGTAGTCTGGATGTGTTCACTTGTCACACTAGCGAGTGAGTTGCCGAGCTCTGAGCAGTTCTGTACGGTGTAGTTTGTTGTCACTAGAGGCAACTTCGCCCTAGGCAGTCTGGCGGTTTGCGCGTTAAAAACGAGCAGTTGCCGGTTTCGGTAAACAAAACAAAACCTGCTCAATTTTACTCACAACCCCTTGTACAGTATTGCTACCATGAACACTAAAGCTAGTTAATACACTTTGAGAGGTGTCTATATAGGTGCCGTAGGATAATGTGGGTTAAACTGTTGTCATTCAATATTTAAAGTATGTTAAAATAAAACCTTTTAAAATGGTGGCTAACAAAACTATTACGCTCAAGATAATGACAAAGAGTTTCCATAACGTGACCAATGTCGAATTTTTGTGGATCACTCGGTCAAGAATAAAAGTTAAGTTGTTACTTTAATAAGGATTTATTTTCATACTATTACAAAATTTTAAAAATTTCATGCTCAAATACAGTACACGTGTATGTATCTCATATAAACATCTTATATAAATCGGAGTCACTGGTTTCCGAACTATGAGTTTCAAAGTTGGTGTTAGTAAACAGTTTTATATATAGAAAACGTTGAAATAAAGACCCTAAATGTTTACATATTTCCC
>NW_025783022.1:0-33483 GCF_021130785.1 Homalodisca vitripennis | reverse complement strand
CAGAGAGCATACGAGAAAACACATGCGATGGTAAAGGGCAGGACCGGGACTAGGACTCCTCCCTGAGAAATTTTTGACATTTGGACTCACAATTTTCCTTCTCACCATTTCTCCTTTCCCAAAGCATTTAATTTAAACTTTAATATCATTTCACTCAAGACAAACACGACACATTCATAAAAAAAATTTTTATTTTGTTGAAAATTTCTTTAAAATTCCTTCGTATTATTTAAGGATTTTTAACGTTTTTCCCCTTAAATTTTTTATGGGGAAGATATTTAAAAAGTTTATCGTTATGAATCTTGTTGTAAAAAAAGACCCCGGGGAGGATGGGTGACTAAATTTTCTTCAGATCTAATCAATACAATTTTGTAACCTTTTACGTAGTTGATAAAAATATACAGGTTTGTGAGAGTTTTCCTCATTTTTTTAAAAAAATTCTTTACTTTGTGGGGCTAAAACATTGAAAATTATTGAAGCTTATGTGCAAGGCTACATGATATTGCCTTACTTTTTTCAGAAAAATTTTCAAAAATAATAATTTTAAAAATGCAATTTTTAAAAGTTTAAAAAAAAATTTTAAGCTATATTTGTATTTTTTTGGGTTGGTTACTACCCCTAAACAAGACCTTTCCTTTGTAGAATAGATCAAAATATCAATTTGAAGTTATAAATAAAAAAGATAAAGAATATACTGAATTGCATCTTTAAATATTAACCTTGCATTGTAAAATAATGATTAAACTTCTGGTTTTTGACAAAAAATGAGTGTTTTTCGAGAATAATGCGTCCTATGCTTATAATTTTAAATCACGGGCAACCTGCGATTAAACTTTTCCAAAAGGTTATACTCAATTTTCAAATTGTAAAAAAATAAAAGTACTAAGAAATGGAAAAACTCCCTAGGACATTTAATTTTTTTTTTTATTACATATTATGAGTAAAGATTATGGGGGTTATTGAATTCCGGGGGCCTTCAGAATTTTGGCGGAACGGATAGTAAAAAGGGGATTTATACAAAACGCCAAAAACTAAACCGATTGTAAGTCTCTTACAAACTTCTTTTTACATCTTATGAATTTTATGTAAATTCAACTGTACACTAATCAATAAAAATTCAGTCGATGAAAAGAAACAACGGTATTGCTAGTAAATTTTTAAAATAAAAATTATACCCCTAACCTGTCAAAGTGCGACCAAAAAAACGAACTAAACCGCCCCAAACACCACGCGCGGGTTAAATTTAATTTTTTTTAGCAAGAATTTCAAATTTCCCCAATTTTTAATGTTTTATTCAACTTTACCATTTACAAAACAAATTTTAATTAATTTCAAATTATGACAATGTTTTAGTAAAAAAATTATTTCTATATTTAAAAATTTGTGCTTTTTTATTTTCTTAAAATTCCTTGTTCCTATTGTGCAATTTAATAATTTTCATATCAAAAAAATATTCTCCGGGAAAAAAAAAGCGTTTCACGAAAAATTTTCCCAAAAAAAAACCGACTTTGCAGGCAACCAAAATTTTTTTTTAAATCTTTTTAAGCCTTAGCTTCGTATGTAGGCTGGGGGGTTCCGGTTTTATTATTTTTTTAAAAAGTACACGTTTGTGTCTTTTCGATTGGCCCCCCCGGGGTTTTAACCGTGATCTCTCATTAGAGACCGAATATAACCTTAGTCCACGGAGGGGGACACTAATTGTTAAATGTTGTGGGTTTATTTTTGACATCATCATTTTTATTATACCTTATTAATTTTTTTTTTTAAAACTTAAAACATTACACCCCCAAAATAATACAGCGGGTTGACCCCCCCCCCCATCGCTACATCAAATACCCCCCCCGCTGGGCCTATCTTCTTAATATTTTTCACAGGGGTTTTAAAAGCCCGAATAACTTTTTTTAGTTTATCCAAAATCGTTTTGTAAAAAAGGTTTACAAAGTAGTGTCATAATGTCAAAAAAAAATTACCTTGGATTTAAACAAATTTTTAAAAAAAGATACCTTAAAATGCAAAATTCTCTGCAAGACAACATTTAATTATCGTCAAAAGAAACACTTACACATGGATATTGTTGAGCTTATGGGGCCGACGTTTTTTTTTTCCCATTCCTTTTGATGAAGGGGGTGGACGAAGGGTTTTTTCGTCACAGTACTGGGGGGCTTTTTACAATCTCTTCTTATTGATCGTTATTGTACGTTGTAATGTCGTTTTTGCATGAACCAATTTATTCTCATTAAAGTGACTTTATTTAATTAAGTAAAAAAGAGGGGATTTTCAAACTTAAAAACTATTGATTTCGTAACAAATGAAATGACCCCCTAACTATCCAACTTAATTTTTAAACTCTTTGTTCCCCGGGGTCCCCCCCCAAATTTAAATTTTTAAAGGTTGATTCATAGTCATAATCTTCGCAATCAAACAACCAAAAATTTTGCAATGAAAAAACTTTGTTTAAAAAAAATTTAATAAATGTGTTTACGCGACGTTTTTTTTAAAAAAAATTTTTAAGGGGGGGAGTTCTTTTTCCCCGGATTCCGTATTCCTACGATATCCTTTTGGAATAAAACGAATCGTACGTTGCATTTGCCATGACGATAAATAAATCAAAGGGCCCAAACTTTGCCGTTTGGGGAAAAAATTTTAAAAAACCTTTTTTTCTCAAAACAACAATATGTGGCTGTTCACGTGTGGGGAAACCCTTTTAATTTTCACCTAATAACAAACAAAAATGTTTTATTTTTCCCCCAAAGGACTCGACTAAAAAAAGAGAATCAATATTAATAAATTAATGTATCTGTGGCTTTTTGCTTATTGCGATTTAAATTAAATTTTTAAAAACTTCAAATTGGGTTTTTTTTTGTTTAAGGAAAAAAACACATAGACCAATTTCATTTTTTTTTTTTATTTGTCTTTTATTTTGACATTTCAACCCCCAATGTGGATGCTGTGGACCCTTTAAGGCGGTACAATTTTCCCGGGTCAGTAGTTAAGAAAAAACAGATAAAATATTAATACAAAATATTAATCGGAATGAACTACTCTATAAGTATTAATTATTTAAAGAATACTTAACTTAATTAATACGTACAATGCGTAAATTACTTAACAATGCGTATTCAAAGTCTTTCATAAAGAGATTGCGCAAATTTTCTAGTCGAAACTTTAACAAATTTCTTGGGTTTAAAAAGGGGTTTGCGGGGAACAAAATTAAATCGCCCCAATACATCTGGAAAATAGAGTTTTTAAAGTCGTTGGGGGAGATTTATATTTTAATTAAAAAATCTTTTTTAAATAACAAGAGGGGGAAAAAAGTTTTTTTTTTTTTTAAAAGGGTTAACGTGTTAAGATCAAAATTTTTTTATTTTTGTCGTTTTTTTTTTACCATTTAACAAAAATAATAAAAAAATAAATTTTTTTTTTGTAAAAATTATAAATTTTTTACAGAAATTTTTTGGGAAAAAAATTATGTATTCCCCCCGAGAAAAGGGGAAATTAAAAATATTTCAAATTTAAAAAACTTCACTTAAAAAAAACCCAAAAAACCCCTTTTTTTTAAATTTGTTGAAATTTTACAAATCCCCCAGGCCCATTGAGTTTTGGGGGATTGGTTAAATTTGGAAAATTTTTCAAATTTTTGTTCAGTTTTTTCGTTTTGGAAAAATTTGGGGAAAAAGTTTCCAAATCCCCTGTCGTGATTTTTAAAAAACTAGAAATTTAAAAGTTTTCATGTGTACAGTTTCCCGGGGTTTTTTCTCCAACACTAAAAATTTTTAAAATTTTAAGACGGGGAAAAAAAAATTATAAGAATCTTTTTTTTTTAAATTTTTTACCCGTTTGTGCCTCTAAAAATTTATGGTTGGGGGTTAAACAACAAAATGTTTAGCGTTATTAGTTCTACGTCGCAAAAAAGGGGGACGCTAAAACGGAGCACAAAAATTTATAAAAATTTTTTATTCCTGGAAAAAAAAAGGCATTTTTAATTTAAGTTTTAAAAAAAATCTAAAGTATTTTTTCCGCATTTTTAAAAATTTTTTTTTAATCCCCCAGTCGTGGGTAGCACAGGAAAACGTTTTTGGGGCCAGAAGCCGGCAAGGGCCCCGGGTTTAAAGGAGGGTGACTTTTAAAACAATTTTAAAAATAGTTTTTACTTGCTATTTTGGGGGTTCACAAACAGTTTAATCCCCGTTTTACGATTTTTTACACACAAAACCCACAAAGTTCATATGTCACTAACAGAGTACAAATTAATATATTTTAAAAAAACTGCATTTTTAAGTTTTTGTAAAAACTATTTTTCGTGTTTGGTGCTTGAATAACCTCTTTTTACCCAAAGAGTCAGGGGAAATCAGTTTACAATATTTTGCACTGAATGGGGCCCCAATAGTATTGAAGTTTTCCCCCCTAATTAAAAAAAAAAATTTTATATATTTTTTATGAAAGCATTTTTTTTTTTTGTGTTTTTTATTAACTTTTCTAGCGTTGTAGTAAGCAAAAAAATTGTAAACGATTAAAAAATTTCTTAATTTTTAAGTGTGTCCATGTTTCCCCAAAAAAAAAACGCAGTCCATTTTTGATGTTTTAAGGTTTTTTTTTAAAAAAATTTTTAAAAAATACTAATACAAGAAAAATATATTGTTATATATCTTTTTCTTCTCAAAGTTGTACTTTTGAAATAAGAAAATGTTTTGATATTTTTTTGGTTTAGTATATATTTTTTTTGAAAATAATGAGAAATTGCAAAAAAAAAAATTTTTATGAAAAAATTTAATTTGACCCTGTAAGGGATTGAAATATTCGTAATCAAAGTTAAAAATATAAAATGTAAAAATTTTTTGCCAAATTAAAAGTTATTTTAAAATTTATTAAACAAAAAAAATTGAATTTTGCCTTTTTCTTTTTACAAAAAAACCAAATGTACAAAAAGTACAAGGGTTTGGGACTTTTCTTTTTTTACTAAATGTGACTATATTTTTATAGAAAAAAAAATTTTCTATTGTAAATTTTTCATGCTATTTGAAAAACAAAGTAAACAACAACAAATAAACTGTTATTTTATTATAACTTTTAAAAAAAAAAATTTGAAAAATAAAATATTTTGTAACAAAATTTGAAACAAAATACAAAAAATTTTACTTAACTTAGTTTATTAATTTTTTTTAAAAACCCCCTTTTTAAATATGTTTGTTTGGGGAAAATAAAATATAAGAATTTAAAATACTTTAAAGGGGAACTGATTATGACATTTTTTTTTAAAGTCGAACTTACAGAATTTCCCATAAAAAAAAATCGGGGTTTCAATGTAAAAAAAAAAAATGAAAACATTTTTTACTTGTTTATTTTTGAAAATTTTTTTTAAAAAATACACTCAATATTTTTGAAATTGAGTACAAAAAAAGTTGTGCGTCAATATTGTAAAAACCGGGATTGTAAACTTTTTAAATACCCCCATATAAACAATAGAATTATAGCTCAAAATAAATTTTTTTTATAAGTTTTTGTCTTTATATGATTTATCTTTTTAATATTCAACTGAAAAAATAGAGACCTAAATTATGAAAAGGGTTTTTAAAAAAAAAAAGCCGTGGTGAAGAAAAATGGTCAACAACCCCACGGGTGGGTTGGTTGGTCTTGATGCGACCCGGTTTCACCTTTTTTTTGCACTGCCGGAAACCTATGAACTAAATTTACGCGGTAAGATTGTCCCGGGTAGATCGTTTTTTTTACTTTACACTGTTTTTTTTTTTCCTTTTTTTTACCTAAATAACGGTGAAATTTTTTATACTAACCAGCATAAAATATGCGGGTTTTAAAAAAATTTAAAATTTCCCTTTTTAGAATATTTATAGAAAAAACAACTTTTTTATTTAAGACTTTCTGTTTGCACTCAAAAAAAAAATTTTTTCATTCCGTTTTAATTGGGGACATTTGCAGCACTGTTTGCGGCCCCAAAGGGGTTTTTGGCGGGGGTTTGGGTTAAAAAAATGACTTTATTTTTTGCCCGGCCCCCCGGGGGATTTTCCACAAAAAATGATACTCTTAAAAAAAACATTTCACCACCCCGTAATTTTAAAAGTTAAAAAAAAAAAAATTTTTAAAATGAAAATTGGGGGTTGGAACCCAAAAAATTTTTAAAAGGTTCCAAAAAAAACGGGGTTGATTTTTAAAAAAGAAAAATTATTTTTTTAAAAAGGGAAAAATGAACCGACAACAATATGCTGGTTCCGCAAAAACAAAAAAAAATTTTTAAAAACCAAAACAAAAATAGCGGGGCCAAAACACTTCGGGGGTTAAGATATAAAAACGAAAATTTTTGGGGTTTTTTTAAAATTTTTTTAAAAAAAATTTAAAAACAAACCAAAATTTTTGACCAAATTTTTTTTTTTTGGTTTAACTCATTCTATTTAGTTACAAAATTTTCCACGCCAGAGCTCTTTTTCACAATACAAAATAATAAGGGCCAATTTAAAAAATTAGGAATTAGGAACCCCAAATTTTTTGATTCAAAAATTAAATTTTTAATTTAAAAAATTCTTTTTTAAAAAATAAAAAAAAAAAAATTTCTGTTTATGACGAAATAAAAAAGGGGCCTTTTTTGGGAAAAATTTAACCCCCAAAACCCCCCTCTTAAACCCCCAAAAAAGGGCCCCACTTGAGCATATCTCGTAAAAAAATTAATGCTATAGTCTTTTTTTGGGACTTTGGGGAAAATCCCCCCTTTTTTAAATTTTCCCCCCGCAATAAAACTCAAAGCAGTCGGGGTTTTTTGAAACAAAAAAGCAAGATCGCCCGCGCCGGGGCCTTTTGATTTAAAAAAGTCATCTTCAAGCTCCCCATCCCCAATTTTCCCCCCCACCCAAAAAGGGTTTTCTAGTTGCCAACACCCAAAACCCAAAGGGCAAAAACCCAGTTGTCCCAATCTTTTTACACCCCCGGGGCAAAACCCCGTGGATATTTTTTTCCCCCTGGCTAAAAACTGATTGGAAAGCATTTTATTCATTGGGAAACCCCTCCAAGTTAAAAATTTTAAGAGAATGAGAGGCCCCATGGAGGATTTTTGGGGGTTTTCCCCAAATGGGAAATTTGGGGGTACGCATTTTTTTTAGGGGAAAAAGGAGACTATTTTGAAGAATTTTCACCTTTTTTTAAAGGGGAAATTTTTTGTTTAAAATTGTTTTTTCCAGATAAGGGGTTTTTATTTTAAAAAATCACCCTGTTTTCCCCGGGGGCTTTAAAAGTCCCCAACAAAAGAAAAGATGAGTTGACTGACACGTTTTCCCAAAAAAAAAAGGTGGAGCTATGTTTTCTTTAAAAAAACGGATATGGGGGGAAGGGGTTTTTTAATACTGTTTGATTTTACTCAATTTTTCATTTTTTCCTATGCAGCGTTTTAAAATTTCCAAAAGCTGGTTTCTTTTAAACTCAAATAATGTTCATCGAAAGCGATCCGAAAATATTTTGTTCGAAAGAAAAAAAAAGGTTAAAAGGGGAAACCCCCCCCCTTTTTTAAATTTTAAATTAAAAAACCTCACTGAATAAACCTTTACCAAAGCGGGGGTACTTTTTTAAAAAAATTTTTTTTGCACGAAAAAATTTGCTTTTGTGGAAAATGAATTTTTCAATTGCTGGCGGGAAAAAAAGGTTTTAAACCCCGGACTAAACTCAAAACCTCATATAATTCGCTTTTTCAACCAAACTGGGGTTTCTGTTTTGGGAAAACGAAAGGGGTTTGGCGGGGCTTTTGGGGGAATTTTTTGTTAGTTATTTGAAACCCTGAGGGGGGAATTATTAAACATGTCATAACAGGGGGGTACTATCATGTGTTTTTGTTTTATCACTTTTTTTTAAAGATTTTAAAAAAAAATTATAAAATTGTGCTCGAGGGGGTTCCAAAATTGCAATATATGATTTTCCCTTCAAACATTCGGGTATTCCTTTTATAAAATATATAAAATTTAATCATCTTTAATTTTAATTAACTTCTGCAAATATTCCCGAAATGGGGGGGGGGAAAAAACCTCCAAAAATACCTTTTAAAAATTTTAATTTTTAAAATTTTAAATTGGGAAAAAATTGTTTTTACCATCACCCCAAATTTTAAAAATCACCCCCATTTCCAAAACTGACTAAAAAGTTATTAATTTAACCCCGGTCCTTGTTACACCTTTTTTGAATGCATTTTTTAGGTTTTTAAAGATAAAAGGGGATAACAAATACGGTTTTTAAAGGAAATTTATTTTTCCCAAAACTCGTTTTCCGACGGTGAATCTTTTTCCATCTACGGCCTCCCGTTATTTTTAATTAATTTTTTTTAAAAAAATTTTTTTTTAAAAAACACATCGCTTTTATATTTATTATTTTTTGAATTTCCCCTTTTTTTTAATACCGCTTTTAATCTGTTTTGCTGATGTTAATTTTTTAATTTTTGGAAAAAAAATTTTTCAAAATTTTTAAAAAACACGGCTTTTTTTTTTATACTGGGGGGGGGTTTGCCCCTAAGCAGAAAAAAAATTTTTAAACCAAAATTATAGGTTTAAAATTCCCCTTAAATTTTAAAAAGGGGGGGTACTTGTTGGGGGGGATAAAATGGGGATTTTTTTCCTTAAAAAAACCCCACTGTTTTTGGCCCCCCAAAAATTTTACATTTTCTAAATTACTTTTTTTCATAAATAAAAAAAAAGAAAATTTGGGGGGGTTTTTAAAAAGGCTGAATTTTTTCAATACCATTCAAAATTCACTCAACCCCCACCTCGGAAAACCACGAACAAGGAATACGATTGACTCATAGGGGAAGGATTTGGACCAAAACAACGGGGAGTTATTTTTATTGTTTGTATATCAATTTTTTTGCTCTCACATTTTTTGGAAAATAAATTTTTAAACGTATCTACTTTTTTGTTTTTAAAATTGAAATTTTTTCCAAGCACAAAATCATTTCCCCCAAGTGATTTAAAATTATTATTGTTTAAAAAATTAAAAAATTTTTTTTAAAACAAATTAAAAAATTACTAATTTTTTTGAGTAAATAAAAAGGGGTATGTTTTGATATTTTCACTCCTTTTTATACCTTCACGGGGATGATTAAATGCACAAAAACCCCCACTGTACTTTTTCCGAAAAATTTTTGGGGTTTTGTTTTCTGTTACATTTGTTTTTTTGAGTTTTTTTTAATTTCCCAATACCAAATCAGGATTACGAATGGGTTTTTAATATTTTTAAGGGGGCTATTAATTTTAATTTTTTTTGAATTTTAATTGAAAAGTAAAAAGTATCATTTAATTGATTACGAAAAAAATTTTTTCTTAGCAGGTCAAAATAGAAATCTTCCCTGTATTCTTTAGTACATAAAAAAAAACAAAAAAAAAAAGTTTTTTTATAAAGAATGACAATAAAAAAAATTAGGCGTTTAAATTGTTTTAAAAATTTTTAATTTAAAAATTTACTTACCTGTAAATTTTTTTAAAAAAAAAACAATTTTTCATTTATTTTGGGTTATACACTTTAAATATACACGAAACAAAAATCAGGCCTTTTTAAGTGTAAAAATTTTAAAATGCGTAGGGACATTTTCAAATCCTTAAACCCCTTTTCCCCTTTTAAACTTGGGGTTTCCCAAATTTTCCCCTTTCACGAAAAAATTTTTTTCATTTTTGAAAAATTAAGGGAATGAAGCAATTTTAATAATTAATAATTAATGATAAATTTTTAAAGAAAAGGGGTTTTAAAAGGTTTAAAAAACTATTTGGGGACATTTTGCAGAAATAATTACAAATATGCCTAGTAACCCTTCTTACTGAGCTGAAATTTTTGTCTAAAAATTTTAATTAAGGGGCCCCAGTTGGGGGTGCTTGTTGGGGCATTGTTACGTATATTAACCAAACCTTTTTTCCTTGACAAAATAAAATAAAAAAACTTTTTTGTTATATTTCATTTTAAATAAGGGGATAAAAACTACTAAAACATGAAAAAAATTTTTTTTTTTGGAAATTTTGGGGCAAAATTTTTCTATTTTTGGAACTTTAAGGTTTTAAAAGTACAAAGGTTTTTTGTTGAATCTTTATTACTTCACTAAGGGGGTAAGTAATAGTTTTAAAAACCTTTAAATTTTAAGCTGGGGTTTTAAAAACTTTTTGGGGAAAATCAAAAATTTTTTTCACAAAAAAAGAAAAAATATTTTGGTTTTTTTATGTTACGATATGTTTTCATACAAAGGGAAAATTTTAAAATTTCCCCCATAAAGGGGGAGAAAATTTTTTTATCAATTTTTAATTATAAAAAACTAACAATAATTTTCTTTAAAATCTGGTTTTTTCCAAGAAAATTTTTTTAAATTTTTTTGAAGATGTGTAGGGGTTTATTTACTCTAAAGAATGAAAAGGGGTTCTAAAAGGGGATTATTCCAAAAACCCTTTCCCCAAACCTTTTTTTAAAAACACCCTTAATGGTTTTTATTTAAATTTTTACCAACATCCGTAAATGTAGATTTTAATTAAAAATTTTCCTCCCCTTTTAAAAGTTTTTAAATTTTTTCAGCTACCCCCAAAAAACCCTTCAGGCTACATTTGTCCTATTAATTTTTTTACATTTAAATTTTTGGTTTTCATAATTATTAAATTTTAAAAAAGCGACAATAAACTTTTTTTTAAATTTTTAGGGGTTCAACTTTTGTTACATTGTAAAAAGTGTTCGTTTCCTTTTTTTAGATATATTATTTTTGTTTGCTGCCCCAAAATTAATAATTCCCAAAAAAGGGCAGGGAAATATTTAAAAAGGGTGCAAAAAAAAAAGGGGGAAAAACAGACATTACAAAAGCCCCCCCAAAAAAGGGTTTTAAACTAAATTTATGTTATCAGAATTTAAATTTTATTTTACCCCTAGTAAAATTTTTTTATTCCAAAAAAAATTTTTTGATATATGGGGGGATTTTTTTTTTTTTTAAATTTAAAAAACCCCCAAAAATTTTACAATTTAATGGGGTTTTTCAAATGCCCCAAAAACCTCAAGAAACACCCATGTCCTTTTTTTAAAGGGGAGGAAAGTTAAAAAAAAAAAATCCCCACCCCAAATTTTTTTTTTTTTACGCCCCAAGTTGAAAATCTAGCCATCTTTGAAGGCTCTCATTTTTTACTCGATCACCTTTGGGGTGGGGGTTTGGGGGCCCCTACTTTTACAATAAGACCTTTTTTGGGGTATCATACCCCAACCCCAAATTTTACATTAAGATTTTTCTTCTGACTCCTGGGGGGCCCCCCCCTAGAAGTGGGGGGATCACTGGGTTATGGGTTTTAAAATAGATTTTTTGTTCATAATTTTTTTGTAAGGTTTTGTAGCTCTATTTTAAATTTTTGGGGAAAAATTTTAAAAACCAAACCCCGGGGGACTTTTTGGACCCAAACTTTCCATCTTGAACGGCTGCCATTTTTGACTCGGTTACCCTTTTTGAGTGGGGTTTTGGGGGCTGGGGTTTTTAACAATTTTTAACCAATTTTTTTTGAATATCAACCTTTAAATTTAAAGGGGATTTTTTTTTTGACTCCTAGGGGGGGCCCCCTTTTGGGAAGTGCCGACCTGAATTTTTGTAAAAATATTTTTTTATCCCCGTAACTTTTTTGTAAGGTTTTTTTTGCTCATTTTAAATATTTTGAAAATTTTAAAAACCGCCCGGGGGACTTTTTGGAACCCTTTAATTTAAAAAAACTTTTTTTCGTGTCCCGGGGCTTTTTAAAATTTTAAAATTTTTAATTTCCAGTGTTGTAAAAAGTTTTCTTAGAAAGACAAAAAGGGGACTCGGGGGTTTTCTTGTTTTAAACCCCCAGAAAAAAATTAGATTTAAAATTTGCACAAACAAAAGATTGTTACCAAAAAAAAGGTTTTTAAAAATTTTAGGTTTTTACCGCTGGTAGGGACGTCAACTCTAAAAATTTTGCTAATTTTTTTCAAAAACCCCTTTTTTTTATATTTTATAAACCTATTTTTTTAAAAAATTTTGGGGGAATTTTTTTCTGAAACCAAAAAATTTTTATTCTTAATTTTTTTTAAAATTTTCAGTTGTACTTAAAAATTTTTGGCAGATGGGCCTACAAACAAACCCTTTTAAAATTGCGGGCCAGCTCCAAAGTCAGTATTACGATGATTTAATTAAAAGGTTTTTTTAAACATTTAAAATTGTGTAACAATTTGCAGAAAAATTAAAGTATTATTTCTCTGAACGGGGTTTAATTTTTATTTTCTATATCACAAAAATTATTTTAAATGACAAATAACTGGAGCTGTAAGGAATATTCTATTAAAGATCTCAAAAAGGAAAAGAAAGATTTTTTTTGCGATTCCCCTTTAAAATATCAAGTGTAAAGATGGATCATCAAATTTTTGGTTTTTATTTAGTATATTCATAAAATTTTAAAGGAATAATGAATAATTACTTAGTTTGGCTTTTAAATAATCTACATCCATTTTGATTTCGTCGAAGTATTTTCTATTAATTTTTAAAATCTAAATCTATGGTTTTTGGAATATTAAGAAATAGATAGTATTTCAATGAAATGCATAGAGGGAATATGTTAAAAATGTTTTTAAACAATTAAGTCCATTAAATTGACACAATATTAAGTGCAAATTTAATTGGGGATAAATTTTGAATTTTCTTAAACATGGAATTAAGAAATATTTAATAGCTTAAAAAGGGAACTCCACTTAGGCACAAAATTTTATACAAAACTACATTGGACTGTTTTAATATTACAATACTTGATTGTTTTTGTAGTTCTATATTCAATTACATTCAGCACTATTATATTATGAGGGTCGTTTTAGGTCAATGATGTGTAATTTTTTTTTTTATGAAGAGTACCAATTTTCTTCCAATTTTTTGTATTTGAAAGTTTGGTAAATTTTAGAAAGAAATTTACTGATTTTTATTGGTTTTTGATTAAAAAATTTTTGAAAATGTGTTTTGTAATCTTTTTAAGGGCGTTTGGCGGACATTATCATTTATAATTCTGTAATTAAAATCAGAGCCCAAAAAGTGATAATAATGTTACAGATAATCAAGGATATTTTTATCTGCCATTATTGCTTATGTTTTTCTTTAAAAAGAATTTTAAAATTTATGTAATTAACTTTGTGTTATAGAAACACTTTAATTGCGATTATCTAAACATTCTTGGGTTATATTTTGAAAAAACATAAAAGGTGGTAGAATATTAAAGATACCGGGTTTTTTTGGGAAAATTTCAAATATACAATACAGTTTAAATTTAATTTCAGTACTATTTCATGTTTTGTTTGTGTGGTCAAAGGTTACTTTTTGCAAACCAAAAATTTTAAAAAATGTTTTTGGCCTATTTTCTGAAACTTACCGGGTTGTGTGCCATGTGTTCATTGGGTTTTAGGTATTAAACGTGTTTAATCTCCAAGCCGCTGATCCCTTTAAATTTTACTGCCTCCGTGCCCCTAAATATAAACGGTTTCTTTAGTAAAACATACTACGATTATGTCAAAGGTGAGGGTACATGCAAAATTTCAAGCCGTAGAACTTTTATGCTTGTGGACCTGCAAATCAGACAAACATTATAAGAAAAGAAAGTTTAAAACTCCAGCGGACAAAGAGAAATGATTACTCCCAAATTTTTATAGAAACCGTTATGGATATTCGAGGTCAATAAACATGTTACAAGTCAAAATTAATTCCGTAAAACATACACAATTTGTTGGAAAATTTAATTATTTTAAGATTTCCTCTTTTAATTTTGGGGCAACCAATAAAATAATAAAAAGGGTTCACACAATCGGTGAACCCCCCATGTTATAAAAATTAGCTCTAAGAACAAGTTATAAGTCAGTTCGCTCTCGAGATATAAATACACATTCCCCCAAACCCTTTAATAGGCTTAAATAACGATCAGAAAATAAAATTAAGGTTTTTAGGTGTTTTAATTTCTGTTGCCGTATTTTGCAAGGTAAAATGTTTATTTTACAGCAAACTCACAAAATATAAATCATTTGAAATATGCCTTCGTGTCTCCTATTAAATAAACCGACATTGCCAGCTTGTTGATGCGAGTTGCCGGACTTCCCATTCATCAGGAATCCAATTCATTTTATTTAGGGGAAAATTTTATTAAAATTTTCATTTGAGGGGATGACAAAATACCTTTGTCTTCTGTCCGCACGATATCCGAAACAAACTGATCAATTTTAAATATTTTTCCTACCTTAATTTTATATACAGGTAACACCGGTTTAATTGAGGTAAATTTCCCCTTAAATTTACTCGGCGTTAAAGAATATTTTTTTAATTTAAAGGTAATTAGGATATCCCCAAAAAAATTTTACAGTTTAAATAAATTCTTTAACAATGAAAGTTATATAAATTTTAAGGACCATTAAAAGAAAGCGTTAGTGTATTTAAATTTAAGTCTTTAATTATTGTTTCCCCACACCTCACCACATTATATCCATGCAATCACACCCCGCGTTACCAACTTCCCTGATTACACAAAAAACCTTTGTTTAAATACATTTCAAATTACATTTCCAATTACAATATTCTATTACTAGAGGTAGCACTATTTATTAGAACTTCATTTGTATAAACATAAAAGTTTTAGGATAACTCACCTTTTTATTAAAAATTGTCGTACAAAGGAGTGCATTTTTTAATCAAGAATCTCACAAGTTCCATTACAACTTTACAGAGAAGATTAAAACCTGATTGTACTTTATGTGTAGGAACCTTTGACATTTCCTTCTTTTTCTTTTGGAATGAACCGGGGGGAAACGTGTGACTTTAAAAAAAAAACTGTATCTCGTAGGTAAAAAGATATTTTTAATATGAATAATTACCCAAAGGGCTTGTTTGAAAAAAAGATATAAACAGACGGGGTATAAAATTCAAAATGTAACATGATGGCTCTATTTGTTTGTTTTAGGAAATGCATCTTTTGAACCCTTACCCCCAAAAAGGAGCCAATTACGTTTTTTAGCTCTTGGTCCTTATATTACCAAACATATTCCTGAAATTTAAATTTTTTTGTTGAAAAAACTAAATTATTTGCTTGAGCTTGAGCGAAGCCTATCCAAAAAGTAGGCTGTCTGTCTGGCAGTTTTCGTCTGTCCCTCTTTTAAAAATGAACCTTTTTTTAACAGGAGTACTGAGGGTTTTTGAAACCTTAATATTTTCTGTACTAGTAAACGTACAAAACAAAAAAACTTTCTACTGCAAAATATGGCATAAAAATCTAAATTTACAACAGTAGCACTTTACCTTTGAAAAAGATGTCCCGTTAGGATAGGTGGAAAATCTTAATGTAAGAGTAGATTTTTTTGTGCAAATTTTAATTTAAAAGGCATTTCCCAATTTAATGAGAACATTTTGCTGCGAATTTTGACCTTAAAGGTTTTTCTTACAAAAAATTAATGAAAGGGTCGAAATTTTCATTTTCTGATCCCTTTTTGTATTCCCAAAAATGGTTTAATTTCCCTTTAATTTTTATCAGATTTAAGCTAAAACACTTCAAAACACCCTTTTTGAACCAAGTTTTCAGTTTACCACGTGGTGGAAAGTAAGTTAAAAAACAGATTTACTCTGGAAAAATTAATTTCTTCGTGAAAAAATTTTTTTTTATAATAAAAAAATATCTTCCCTGATAGTGCATTTCAAATTTATAGATTTTGAATTAATATGGTTTTTTTTAGCGATTTGTTTTTAAAATGAATTTCTATTTGCCCTAACACCTTGAAATTAAAATATTAATAAAGAGTTTTAGTTAGACATTGTGCTTGTAACCTCAGCAAGGCCTTTCAAAGTGGGCACGTGGTAAATGCGTTGTTGTTGATTACATTCAAATTTACAAAGGTGCCCGAAGTAGGAACTTTTTTATAGGAAAGGTAATATCAGGAAAGGCACTTGGAAAAAGAATTTCGGAAAAAATTTTCTGAAATTTTTTTATACAAAAATTTGTTAAATATGTGACAAGTTAATAGCCTCATGGCAATAACATTAAGCATAAAAATCCATAAAACCCGGGCATCTCATACGCAAATTATACACCTTGTAAGAAGACTAAAATCTTTTCAATTGGGTAAATATTTTGTAATAATGTCACTTACAAAGTTTATTATTACAAGGGAATACTAAAATAAATATTTTTAAGTAAATAAAATCGTAAGACTTTGGTCTTAAAAAATTTAAAATTTTTTAATTCTATAATTTTATGGATACTTTGGAACGTGATGTTTTTATTTTGTTCGTTTTTAATTTGCTTTAAGATTCCCAAATCTTTACAAATTAATACTGATATTTTAAATCCTCGTTTAAAAAAATAAACCAGAAAGTGTTTAAATTAATTTAATGAGAAAGCTAAAAAAGTAATAAATGTAACGACAGTCTAGTAACCATGACGTAACAATACGATAAAACTCTTATTCCCGCCCGCACAAAGGGGTCGCTGCTCGCAGGTTTGGGATTATACGTTAAGCCGATGTTCTAAGACTTGATGATGGCTCAACCTTCGTATATTTTTACACTGTGGTAACATTTTATGACTGCAGCAATTAAACATTTTTTTGCAATTAGTTTGAATATTAATATAGTATAAACTAGAAACTAAATATGCCTTCTACAGTATAAGCGACATAATATTCACTAAAAAAAAAAACTATTTGTTTGCAAATGTAATTTTGTGTTGCAAACTGATTAGCATAAGTGTTAATTTTGTTTACTAGGCAAGTGTTCCATCTGGGAAAATAGTTAATCATATACAAACATTTTTATGATGGACTAGGAAGTAAGATATTCAACTTGCACTGTATCCACACATTACCCTGAGTTCACTTGAAAAGATGAAAGATTTTTTCTCAGAAGAAATTTCGTTGACAGACTTATGTTTAGTGTATAGTGTGTGAAAAGGTTAAACATATGATACGACTAGAGTTTTTTTTTTCAGATACATTGTTACTGCCTTAAAACACTTAAACAAAACGTCAGAAAATTAAAAAATTGACACTTCACTGTCAGACCTACAAGATAAAATATATTAAGTGCTCTCATTTAATAGAGAGTTAGCTGGTGCGGCGGGATATTAAATTTTATTTCGTGCCTAAGGGTTGATTTTAAAATGTTTCAAACTAAAAATACAATGTGGGTAAAAATAATTTCGTCTTTTAGACCATTTTTTTCTAGTGAAATTTTGATATAAGAAACTAGTAAATAGATGTCCAATTTCTAAATTAGAGGAAATTTCACTATTAAGTTAAAACAAATCAGATTGTGTAAGTATACAATGCAAATTAGCTCTCACCCATTTGGCTATGACCGAATATTTATTTCTTTGATCCAATGTTTATCACTACGTCGACATTTACATAAATAATTATTTTTAAAAAATATCTAGAAGTAACATATATTAAGTTTAGACTAATTTAAAAACCTCAAGTTTAACCAGTGAAAACAGTGATAACGAAGTGCTAGGTTACCGTGTTATTTACCAACATCACTCCGCCACCACTTTGTCACGTGGATGCGCTTTTAACAAGAGGATACTCAGTATCGTTCGTTTGTTAAGGGTGTTACAGTAAATTTTACAGGAATCTGTCCAAAAATAGTAGAACACTTTGATCAGTATAGAGAATTAGGATGAAGTTACAATAATTATTGTTGAATATATATGCTAAACACTTCACTCAGATGGAGTGGTTTTAAATTATTCACATTATTAGACCTCAACCAGTGGTTTCAATGCAGTAAAAGTAGAAGAGAAAACAACCACATGATTTATTAGAGTATAAACAAAGTTTATTATTGACATGTAAAATATCATTGAAGGTATATATAAATTATTGAGTTGTGGGACATGTCTGCAAAATTTAGACTTAATGTGCCATTGAGGCCTTTTAGAATAGATTCAGTGTCTGTTTACATGTTTCTATAAGCCTCCATCTTTACAACTGAGGGTATTCGTAATCACTGTAAGACAGCACTCTGTAAAATTTTTAGTTCCTGTAGAATGGCATGCCTTCTGAACCTTTGTGAATATCTTATCCTCAGACACTTATATACTCCCAGCATCTAGGAAACACTGATCTCTCGAGTAATATGCTTCACTATATATTTATTACCACAAACATCGAATTTTACATTTTGATTAATAGGATATACAAGCATCACCTGGGGCCATCTGTATTTTTTTTTTTTAAGGAGTCTGAAGGATTTTTGAAAGGACCAGCTTGTCAGTTAAGCCGTCGTGTCCAAACTTATAAAAGAAAAAACCTATGAATAATTATATACACATTATCTGAACGTTCTGAAACATATTACCATATTAGACATACACTTCTTTTAATACACGTGAACCTGTCTTCATCTAATGCAACAGATGTACACGTATTTCTTAAATAGTAGTGCTATTTTAAAATAATAGATTTCCATTGAGTACAACACGGCAGTTTTTGATGGTATTTAACTTTTTTGTGATAGTTCAGCTTTCTATTTCAAAAGTAGTTCAAATCGGAGTAAGTTGGAGAACCACACACCCCAGGAACATATGCGATGGCGAGCAGCAGGAACAGGAACAGTACCTACATGGCTAAGTTTATTTTATTATGTAAGAAATAATACTTTCCCCTCTTTCAATCTCGTTGTTACTAGAAGCTGTTTACAACCTAATTTTTTTGCGACTATTAATCACAGCATTAACCAAACAGAAAATCTCATATGCTTTTAAAAACTCAATAAATCTGTAAATAGAAATTTTATAATAGTTTCATTATTTGAATTAGGACTCCCATTCCTTGTTTTGTAAATATTTTAATATATAAAATTTACGTTTCCTTATATCTAATCAGATATACGCTGATATATCTTTCCATTAGGGAAGTTGAATAGGGAAGGAGTAATTGGGCCTGTTTTTAAATGGTTGATAATAACATCAATACTTGTTACTTATCTCTAACAGCAATATTACTGAAAATTTTTTAAAGGTAAATATAGACAATGCAAGTCAATTAGTGTATGCTACCTAACTAAGTGGTAAAACTCCTAACTAAATCAGGTTAAATTAATTGACTCTATGAAAAGATACTCTTGTTAGATGGCACCTAACAAACATAAGTTGGTCTGATTAAAATTTTTTTTTTTTTTTTATCAAATAATAAAATCCTTCTTATACATCACACAAGTGCCTCAACATTGACTACGTCATGACACTATATTGTTCCCGTAAAACAGTAATGATTCATCAATATCCGTGTCTGTGAGAGGTTGGTTTGATATCCACCCTGCGCGCTTTTGAGTTATTTGGCATTTTTCGACACGGGACCCTATTGCGTTAGATGTTTTTTGTAGGTGCAACGCGTGTCTTAGTGTCCAACACTCAAGTTTTAGTTTTATATTGTGACCTTTAGATTGTGTGTGTTTGTAAAAAATATAATTGCAAACACTGAAAATGTAACATACTTCTATCCAACACATTGACATTTTCTTTAAGAACAAATAATAATATTTAGTATAGAAGTAAGAAAATCTGCTAACGTTCTTCTAAATATAGATAATAGTCCTGTATACTTTAACAGGAGTTACTAATCATTGTGAAAAAAGTCATTACACATAGGCATCTGGTATTATTACTACCAAAGAAACCCATTGTTAGAGGCCAACCAATAAACCCTACTAAAGCTGCAGAAGTAAAAAACAGATGCAGCCTCATTACAACGCAAACGCTAGACCAACAGCATAGTATATTGCTGGACAAAGCTTATAGCCTACAACTTGCCATACTTTTAGTCGTTTTACTGTTATTGAATTGGTGGTTACCCATCTCAGTTAACGTATAATCTGCAAAAACTAATACGAAAATCACATATTTGTAGAAGGGGTTTATTGAGAGTATGCAGTTCATTTTTATTAAATTTATATGGGTTTTAAGTAACTGTGTCCACTATGATGTCCATTCTAATGTCAAGTCCATGAATAATTACAAAAGCCATTTCCCGACATTTATTAATCGCTTTATTCAAAGTTTTTTTCTAATGAAGGCAGTTATAACGATTACAGTGTTACAATACGTTCGGATAAAAGTCAACTTTGAAGACTTTTTGATCAACCAGAGCTGTGAGGCGCTGTGTACACGGAAGTACAAGTTATATGTAGCCAACACATTGTTGATGATTATAATTGTTGTAATCCTTGCCGCGCAGTTCAAATTTTGTTAAAAAAGAGTAGAGGTAGATCCCCTCTTAAGGCTTATTAATAGCGCCCATCCACATGCCTTCTGGCATGGGCACTGACAAACAGTTGTATCTAGTCACACACATGTTAAACTGAAGCTCGTGGTCAATTTACTGTGTCAGAATCAAAGTGCAAATTCCTATGCTGTGCTGTTAGTTGACTCTAGTCAATACCAGTTAAAATTATTTTACAGTTGGCTTATTGCATCTATTCACTTGTATATTATATATATTTAACAATAGAAATGTGTGTGTCCCATTATATACGCATAACGTAGTACATATAGTATAGTACATAGTTTCACTCTTCAACTTAATTAAGGTTCCTATAAACATAAACGAATTATAATTAATCTGACTTAAGTCCAGTAATATCTTTCCAGTGTCCATCATATATTTTTGGAGTGTTTAATTAGTCATTGCATAATGCTAGAAAATTAGAAAGGATTTCCTTAGTTTTTTTTTTATTTCCTTGTTTCGCGTGAACAGCACAATTATAAATATAAGTATAACTTTTTTCAACAAATATTAAGAACGTATGATTTGGGGATTTTAATTATTTTAGTAATCTAAAGCGTACCAAAAGAATCCGTTTACCAAAGAACTACGATTAAACTGCAATTTTTGTTTTAAGATCCATTCATTGACATATATTTAAAAAGTATAAAGAGTACTAAGAGAATTATTTACTTTTAAATCTCTAAAGATACTTCCAATCATTTTTATGCAGTAGGGTACCAATTTAAAATAAGATAATGATCTAGTTGAAATAAGTTAAAACTAGTCAATGCTAACGTTAATTAGGATTAAAATATATAAATTTATCGCGCTAACTAGTTTAAAATACTCAATAAGTTAAATAAAGATATTCTCCAGATTTTTAGAGAAATATAGTTTATAGTTTTTAATTTATACAATTAAGTTACTGAGATTACCACTAGAGCTCTCTACCAATGTACAAGAAATTAAATATTAGTATTTTTAAATTAATGATACAGTTATAGATAAAATTTATTACATTCCTGTGTCACCTTTACATTCATATAAACTATGGTATAATAACAAAACTCCGGTTTGATGCCAAAAATATAATTAATCGTTATCGAGAAAAATCTAGTGAACAAATTTAAATAATTGTAGGTTGTGTTGTTACTAGTAGTTTTGTTTGCGAGTTACAATTGGATTACACCAAAGTATGTACATTAACCCCTCCTAAAATTTGGAAATATTCTTGGAGTTAAATAACAAATATAAAGTGATTATTGTAGAAAAGATAAAATTTTACAATTTAAATTACTCAATGCTCTACATTCTTTGGGATATTGTTATGCGTAATTTTAAGGGTCCGCCGAGTAAACTGAGTCTGTTTAACTGACTTGGAGAGATGAAACATTAACTCAGATGAGATCTCGGGCTGCGTGAGCAATGAAGCGGGGAGGAGCTGATGGGTTTTCTCATGAAAAAACATGCAGCTAAGTCCTTTTCTTAATATACACTAGAATACTAAATCAGCCAAAAGATTTGTATGCATTAGACGCACTAAATAAATTAGCTTTATAATAGTTTAGCAATGTCCATTATTTAATATAAAAAAAAACATTTATAAAAGTCTGACTAACCTTACAACATAATATAACATATGTTTCCCTTTTGAGTAAAAAGTTTAACATAGGTGGAAAATAGAACTAACCAGAAGTTACAAGACTAATAATACGGTCTTATAAATTCTAATAAACCTATTTTTCAAGTTGGAAATATTTTGATAATACACATTTAGTAGCGATGCTACTCATGCATCATGAAAAACCCGTCGACACTCCTCGTTTCTAATTTTTTGCTGTACAAATGAAACTTAAAGGCTGCAATCCGAAAGAGTAAAACATTAATTAATATGTATCAGAAGACTCAACATTAGTTAAAGGCTTACAGCTAGTGTGAGTAATGTAGACATAGTAGATTTATTTTTGTTTATATACTTGATGTTTATGTTTAATGTAATGTACAACCTGATAATCTAATATAGTGTTATCAGTGAAGCTAATAGAAATAGAAAGTTCTGAGACTTATTTATGACACTCTCAGTTAGGAAATCTCATATTGTTGGGCTATGATAGTGATTCTTTCAAGATACATAACCCATTGGGACCGAAAACGTGGACTAGTATTCCATTCTTTCACCCTCCAAATTTCTTTATGTTAATTACTTAAAAAGGTAAGTTTTGCAAATACTCATTATAAGTATAAATATATTTTTTATTTTAAACTGAAAACGTTTTCCATTATTTTTTGCCTTGTCTACTAACAGGTATTATTTGAATTTTTTGTAATAAAAAATAGGAGTAATGCACTTCACGAATCAGCGTAACAAGCCTACGATAAAAATGCCATTTAAAATTCGATTAAGAATTTTTTAAATTTTAGTTTAATAGTACAATTAATTGCCAGATTATCCTGTTAGGAGATATTCATAAGAGCGATGCATCTGTTTCTTAGATAATAGGCTTCGCCATTGACTTATAATTAAAAGCTTACAAAATAATACTGGTATGCAAAACAAATAAACGGGTAACATGATTATAGAAAGGCTAGTATATGTTTTATAATTTAAAGGGTAAGCAAATGTGTTTTGGTTAAAATAACTAAATTCAATTACAATAGATATTTGCAACTTCTGTAACAATTGATTTATTGGGTAGATATATATTTTTTAAATAATTATCTGTCCACATAACTAGTATATTAAAGCATCCTAACCAAACTATTTATATTTTTATGTAACATTTATTTATTAAGCATGTTTTAAAACACATACCAATTCTGAGGATATTGTTAATAATTATAATTAGGAACATTTCCCTTAAATTGAAGGATTTTCGTAGTAGAATTTTAAAAGAATCTGTTTACACGTACATGCAAAGTAAGGAGCTCTCTTCATTTTTAGATTTAAATATATGTTAAATTACGAGTATTATTGCAACTAGATATTTAAGTATCATAATTCCAGCCTTAAAATTACCTAAAATTATACAACACTGTAGGTATAATTCTAAGACATGCAAATGATGAGTTTATCTCCAGATTCACCTTCCTGCATACGTGTAGCGTTTGAAGTCTCACGCTTGTTGCAGGCTTGACTCCTGAAATCTCCTGGAGTCTTGTTTCGTCTTAAGGGACCAAAACATAAGCGGGCAAATGAAAAAACGAAGAATCTCCAAAACAACCCCCTTTCCTAAGTTTTAACAATCATTTGATCATCATTATTTAATAACCATAGAAACAAAAAAAAGATCTGATATTTATAATATTTTTTGAACATTAAATAGTATTGCGAATTATGTCGCAGCTTATCCCAAATCGTTTCATCTTGCACGCACGTGAGATAATCCCCACATTTAGTACAATGTGATTGTGTTCAGTAGCTGGACGAGGACCAGGACTTACAAGGCTGAGTAACTTCTATAATTGAGTAATCACAATCCTTCCTAATAATGACTCTTCATACCCAAAGCATATTTAACGTTTAAGTTTAGTGACTGACTAAATACAACACAAAACACTTAAACAGTTTTATGAGAAACGAATACCTGATTCCAAAGCCAAAAACTTTTTTATATCTGTTATTTCGTTGAGATTTTCCCTTTATTTTATTAAAGATTGCAGCTGTTTTACAAATTTCTTTTTCCTTATTGCAAAGCTACTAAACATGGTCTTTTGGGTGGTTTTAATCATCTCTGAGCCTAAAGCGGTGCAGATAGAATCGGGTCCAATCAAATTAAAAATTTTATAAACAGTCTTAACAGGCAAGTCTAGAATCGGTTTTAACGTAGTTGATGCATAGTAATTAATTTGTTATCAGAAGGATTTTCTAACGTACGTCTTCCTAGCAACTTTCTGGATAATTTTTTTTTTTTTGGTCATTATGACTGAATAGTTACTTTATTTTGAAATTAGCGATTTGTACCTAACTAACATTAATAATACCCAACTAAATTTCACGTTTCATGTTTACAAGCTAAATAAATTTAATACGGTTTCAAAAACTTTTGCAGAATAATACAGTCCTATATTCCATACTTATTCAGTTTGAAATAATTAAACATACAGCAGAGCACGTATTCATAGTATAAGAGATAAGACCATAAAGGCCAAATTAAAATGATACATTTAATAAAAGTTTTAAATTAAAATCCATTTCCATTCTTCTAATAGTCTCCATCTCCACCGCTGTAATGAATAATAATTTAACATTCGTGTTTTGGCAAACTATAATGAATCATTCATATATAAATGGGTCACATGAACTTTCTAAATTTTGAGTGTGACACCATTGTGATGTTAACCATTACCCAAATGACCCCAGTACTACAATTTCTTTATTAATATGAATTTTAAAAATTAATCAGAGAAATTCGTACTCGATATTCGTTGAATACAAATAATTTTACTTCTAAGCTCTTTTACATACGTTTTATTTTCTATAATTATTGTTTATATTAAGTCCATGGGAAGCATTAGAGTTCAAATCTAATGACTGTTGTTTCCTATTTTTATTACAAAATTCTATCTCAAAATTTAAAAACTGCTCTGATATTTTTATGCCTGTGTTATAAAGGCTTCTCGGCGCATGTTTTTAAATTCCAAGAGAACTTTCAAGCAATGAGCAATGTGTAAATTTACATTATATTTTTAACAAGGCGGTGATAAGAAAATAAGGTGCCTCAACATTCTTACGCACTGTAATAATTTTTCTCACTTTTTCAAGACTCTTCCATTTCCAGCTTTTAAATAACTAAACTTGAAGTATATATTAAAAAATCTTTGGTATAGAATTTTTTTCTGAACATAAAGGTCCTACAATAGTTTAAAATGTTAACGATCTCTATTTTTTGTTTAAAATTTCAGTGAAATGACCACTTAAGAAGGCTCTCCCCAGGTTTTAGCGTCCCTTTTTTCCTGGGTATGGACTAACCTGTTTAGGTCTGTATCAATAGTGGTCTTTGTCCCCACAGGTTGTGAGGTGTTTCGGTGAATATTGCCTTATTTATATCGTCTGCCCTGATAGTTGCAGTCGGTGCTGGGGTTCTATTCCAGGGTTGTGATATCGACTTATAGTCTATTTCTTATCTTACCCGCGCCCCTCACGCGTACGCTGGTAGAGATCGATATTGATACCCAAGGTTAAACGTGAGGGAACAGAAAATCTCAGACTCGTTCAGCAGAGAAAATTCCAGTTATTCGCACTCCTCGAATAGAACGATATCATCACAGTTTTTCTGTTCTAATGTTCTCGCGATTTCACGCAAATATATTCCGATTAGAACTGTCAATGCTCCGTTTTCTCAAATGTTGACGTTTTAGAAATATAATCCTATTGTAACGACACGACTATTTGACAATTATTTGTGCGATGAGAAAAACAGATTTTTAATATCCGGTGGGTCCGCGAGATCTTTATTCCACATCCGTTTGGTAGAACCGGTCTCAGTATCGTCTGCTCGTTTCTTCTTCCTTCAGTGTGGTTGTTGGCTCTGTGGTGAAGCTGAGGTTATGTTTTGACTTTATAGTATCAAAATAAAATATTAATTATATTAAACCAAACAGATTTCCTTCTCTATACTAACAAGACAAACGTTAACGTTATAGGAGTTTATAAGTTAAGCTGGAAGCAAAATGACCAAGGGAAGTCTTTGTGTTATATCCCTCTCCTCTGAAGCAGCTAAATCCCTTCAAGCAAATATATTTAGGTTATTTAATACAAGTATCCTGATTTCAGCAGTAATACAGGTTATTTCGATGTGTACTAGTTTCCTCTTTTAACCCTTAGTATCAAATATGCTAATATTTACAAGCATTAAAAGTTTGTTATAGCCTACAAACTACAACATTCACTTTGAAACATACTCTTCGAAGTAGGAAGTAAAGCTTATGCGATTTACCGGACACTAAACAAATATAATTTAGGAAACCGGGCTGAGAATTCAGAGTAATTTATTAAGCCAATGAATAATATATTTGTAAACAAGGCTGTTTTACCTAGATAGCCTACATTAAGTCCCATCCTATCACTGGTCTTGATCAATAACTTTGAGCTTAGGCAATTAGGCCTAGACACGACTTAAAGTAAGCAAAATAAATTTTCGTGAGCTATAGAAAGGTTTATATATGCTTTTACCTAGTAGGTTAACCAGGTAATATACACCTAAACTTATGACTTATGCACCAAACTATTAACTATTAGGAATAGGATAACAAACCTATGCAGCTTACAGGATGCAAAATATGCGTTTGTCAAACTAGGAAAGGTAGTGAAGGGTAGTAGAACCTACAGTGAATAGACACACTACTGTCACTAACCGCAATAACCTATAAGCTGCTGTTAACCTATCCTACGCACCGAATTATTAATTTTAGGAATAGGACAACAAGCCTACGCGGCTTATAGGATGCAAAATATGCGTTTGCAAACTAGGACAGGTAGTGAAGGGTAGTAGAACTACAGTGAATATACACACTACTGTCGCTAACACCGCAAATAACCTATAAGCTGCTGTTAACCTATCCTACGCACCGAATTATTAATTTTAGGAATAGGATAACAAGCCTAGCGGCTTATAGGATGCAAAATACGCGTTTGCAAACTAGGATAGGTAGTGAAGGGTAGTGTAACCTATAATGAATAGATACGCTACTGGCACTAACCGTAATAACCTATAAGCTGCTGTTAACTATCCTACGCACTGAGTTATTAATTTTAGGAATAGGATAACAAGCTACGCGGCTTACAGGATGCAAAATACGCGTTTGCAAACTAGGACAGGTAGTGAAGGTAATAGAACCTATTTTTAATAGATACTCTACTGTCACTAAACGAGATAACCTATAAGCTGGTCTTAACCTATCCTACGCACCGAATTATCAATTGTAGGAATAGGATTACAAACCTACGCGGCTTATAGGATGCAAAATACGCGTTTGCAAACTAGGATAGGTAGTGAAAGGTAATAGAATCTATAATTAATAGATACACTACTGTCACTAAACGAAATAACCTATACTACGCACCGAATTATTAATTTTTCAAAGATTCCGTAGAATTCAAGGTTAACGAATCAGCACTAGTTTTTATATTCAACATTCAATATTCGTACTGTTTTTAAATTCCCTTAATGATTACAATTCGGGGTGACTCACCAAAAGACGATATATGCCGACTGCGTATTCTCTCGTACAGGGCTCTCGTACTCCTCGACTCGACTTCAGACTTCATAAACCGACGTCCGCAAGCGAAAACTCTTCTCCTCGAATTGGCTTCACTCCACGACGTTAGCAAGCAAAAACTCTCTGTCCCTTGTCGGATCGGCTGTATAAGTAGGCCGCCAGCCGGTTATTGCGCAGAGACGCGTTTTCGTCAGTCGTCGCCAGACGCTGCAGCGGTCACATCGGAGCTCCGGCTAACTGCACTGCCCCGAGTAGAGAGGTTCCCTAACCTCAAGTCGACTCCTTCTAATGGCATGACGACGACGACTATCGACGAAAAAAAAATAAATCGAACACCTACTTGTCAAAATAATCGTTTTCTCATTTAAGAAAAAAAAAGGGGGTATAAAATTGAACCCTTACAAGGTATATACAGATGAGTTGACATTATAATTCTTGTGAATGGAAAGTTTATAAAATCACAGTTACGGAATTTACCAATGCAGCCCTGAAAAAAGCAGTAAACCGGTGTTATAGGATTGGTCTTAGTGCTAACCCAGCCCAAGTTTCCCTGTCACAATTGGAAGGGGGAAACATTGGGGCCATCGGTAATTTTTTGCCAAGGAGTTTTTTTTGCTTTTTTGCTCTACTATCAAGTTCATGTCTCTAGTTAAGTTCTAAATGCTGTTGACAGGTGACTGAATCAGGGGACTAAAACTGCGAGGGGAATATAGTTATTGATGCAGTGCAGTCTGTCTCGATCGGAGAGTCTTGTGATTTTCAGCCTGAGCTATTGTAGTGTCTTTATATCTCCGGGATTAGACCTGGACTAACGTTTGGGGCTGTTGTCTGGTGGTTAAATACTCATACTTACATGGGCTGGCCTGCATCCTAAGGGTAATCTGTCTCGCAATAACCGGAGGTAACCCAACTGACCCGGTTATTGGCTTAGATGGTTGTCTTAATCTAGATAGTTTGAGGTATTACACTTATTATGAGGCACGAAAATTTTATTAGTTCATAACGTAATGATTGCTATTGTATGATGATGCATCGACGTACAGTATCAGTTACAAACACGTTTTGTGGAAATATAAGGAAAACAAGCTAAATATAAGGATAATATATGGAAATTGGTTTAATATTTCATTGGTGCCATCTATATAAATACCATATCGTACTTGAAATTACTATTTTTTATTTATCCTAATACGAGATTTGATGGTTATTTACTAAATAAAAAAATTGGAATAAATTGCGTTGTGTCATAGGGTTAACATCGAAATGCTATATTATTGATTTTCAATTCAAATACATGTTGAAGTTTTAAAATGAAATAAAAATTTCACGAAAATATTTAGGGAATATTTTTAAATACAAATGCGCATGTTTTCTTTGTATCTAAGTAATGGACATATCAAATTTTGTTAATCTGTCCGGTAAGTTTAACGTGACTAATACACATCAAAAAAGTTTGTATTTATAATATAAACTGAAATATGATTATTGATGAATTTATATTTATGTTATTTGCTGAAGTATTTTTTTTATGTAATATTATAGAATAATTAACAATTTAGTATAAAATGTCATGTCCCTGACTATTGTTATTAAACAATAATAATGTAGCACATAAATCATAACTTGAGTCGGGGGACATCCTCATTAAAATGTTTATAATTATGTTTTATTCACACGTTTGCTTACTTAAAATGTATGTGATGGGGTAATCGGATAACAAGCGTTCTGTTTAGTGTTAGTAACCATTGCTTCTATTATGAAATGCCATCCTCTCATCATTCCATGAAGCTATGACTCTTTACATGGCCCAATCCATTAATGGAAATTTACAGACACAAACCTGTTAAGTACAATACACATTAGTCTCAAAATACAAACTAAAACTAACGAGTTTATAGATTTTACCTCTGCTACAACTACTGTTACCCCTAGAAACTCAGGTTTGATCCAGTATTATGAAAAAGAGCTACCATTTTATCACTTGAGCCCACTCAGGATGACATAGGCTAACTGTTTTTTTTTTCCAATATCGAGTTATTCACTGCTACAAGGGTAATCCTAGCACAATTACATTATTCCTGTGGGAAATTAGTTTTGTAGTTTATTTTTTAAACCAAGATTTACTCTCTCAACTGCATTTACAGCTATTTATTTTAAAATATTAATTTATTATACAGATATATTAATACATTTGCTTAATGCGTTATGTTCTGCACCAATTTTCGTTATAAACCCCACTGCGGGATTTAATGTATAAAACTATAATCACCTTTGAACTATTTAAATCTTGCAGATAATTCTCCTCGTAAACAAACACTAATACCTAGATCATCAGCTATCTTGTGGTCAGGCGTCACAGGATTCCAGTTCAGTTATTTAACAATCCAACGAATGACACAGGTGACCAAAATGTGAAAGACAACTAAACCTAACCTTTATATTTTTGTAGATAATACATAAATAAATTATGTTATAAACGTCTACTTCATATCATTCTAACAGACGATAAAATGTGGAGTAATCACCACGTTAAACTTGAAATCTTCTTCACTTAAAATCATCACCGCGATTTACCCACCAATATGATGCCCATGATAAATAAAAAAAAATCAACCGCATTAGAAATATATTATAATATTGTTTGCCAATCATAATACAATATTTAAATATTGTATAACTTAACATAGCAATATTTATAACAAAATTTCAGGAATACAAATGAAATTTGCTTAACAATAACTCATTGATTAATGTAAAATATGTCACACGAATAGAGCTCCTTTGTAATCAAGAATCATTGCAAGTTCCATTACGAAGGCGTGCAAGCATATTTTGAAACATGACTAGGCGGTTAGTTCTATTCCTTTTACATTTTAGCCTTCAATGTTCGCTTTGGAAGGAAACAAATTAGAAACATAATCACGTATGTTTGACAATCATAAAATCACTAATATTTGTAAATGTACTTTAAAACAGCAATAGTTTAATTTAATTTGTGCTGTTTTGAAAAATGATATGTAGTTATTGAAACAACATTATCAATGTATAGTTCCGTTGTTGATGTTAGCACTAATATTTACGAGGATGATGTTTATAGAGAGTATGAAGCTCATTTTTGAAATTTATATGGTTAGTTAATAAACTATGTCCATTCTAATGTCAAGTCGATTGATTATCAAAAAGCCATTTTAACATTTAATAATCCTTTATTCAACTATAAAGGCATTTAAGCGATTACAGTGTTACATACGACGGGATAAAAGTCAACTTTTTAGTGTGGTTATCGACTCTAGCAGTATCAGTTAGTATTTTTAACGTTGAATTATTGTATCTATTCACTTGTATATTATATAGTTTTACAGAGAAATGTGTGTGTTACATTATATACTTACAACATAGTACGTAGTATATGCGTAGTTTCACTTTTCAACTTCCTAAAACTTTACTATTTATAATTAATCTATTTATTTTCAAGTCTGGAATATATTCCAGTGCCCATCTATATATTTGTAGTATTTAATTGGCCATTGCAAAAAGACATAGCTATAAAGTATTTGAAGTATGAATTTTATAAAGTTATCTGAAATACTCAAATCGTAACTGAGGAATTAGCTTTTTTGGATACTAGTGTGTGTTATAAGTATCAGTGTTTTTATGAATATTTTTGTCTATCTACACACAGACTTTTATTTTGTATAAGAAATTAGTAAGTTATATTGGGTCAGCTCTTTGAATTGTGTATGAAGAAAGATTGAGTAATAAGGCATTAATAAAAATGAATAGTATTTATCCCTAAATAAAAAACCGTATTTCATAGGTTTTAACAATTTCCACCATGTTATTTCAAGTGTGAATATAAAATATGTAAATTTTATTAGTTTTATGTTTTTTATTTTAGAGAGTTATAGGTCAAAATGTAGTAGTACATTATTGACTCCTTAATTCGAGAAAAAATTTTAATTTTTATCATATCTAAAACAACGATTTTCTTAGAGTAAAATGGCTGACTACTGTTTACTTAAAATATCTCAAAGCGTTTTCTAAATAGAAGTGGTTTCTTAATAAAAAGAAAGAATGTCTTTTTGCGGATATGCTCTCCATTCAACCTTTTAAGCCAACACAGAGTATATAACAGCTCCTTATATTTTAACCTTCTCTAATATGGTTCTCTATTTAAAAAATACCACTGTATATTTAGATGTATCACATTTTATCTTTTTTTATAAAACAAATACAATATTTCACTTTTCTAACTTGCTTTATAACATTAAAAGTGATCTTGTGTTAAAGTACAGGAGGGTAATCAATGTCAACCAAACAATAATTTTGGAGAGTTCATTAAGCTAATTCGAAAACCCTACTAATGTTATATTGGAGGTTAGATAACTTCACATTAGATATGAAAATAGTTTACATGCTGGCAATCGTTTACACGAGTTAATAACGAAGGTAACCCAACCTCAGACTATTTAAAAATTATATAAAATTATACGCAGCTGTCTATATATTTTTAAATCCATGGAAACCACAGGTATTTCAATGTTTTCGATTAGTTAAGAAGTGCCGTTTACAAAAGTCGTTGATTTCACACCACTTTGTGTTGGGGAAGCATGATCAAGATTATGATGCGATGATAAAAGCTTGACAAAGGCCAGGACTTTTCATAGTTCAGATTGTTCAAAGTTGTTCAAAACGCAGGACGTGGAAAATCTACACCAACAGTGTGATTAAAAAGACCAGGATCAGCACAAGGACTTAGAGATGAGTTACTTTAATTATTTATAAATCTTAGTTTCTGCTCTCAGTATTTGTCTTACCAAAGCAATTTATATCCTAGTTTCCGCTATTTTAAACCACAGCATTAAATGATGTCCTCATTATTTAAGGAATTTTCCATTAAGTTTATTATTGTTTCGTGAGAATTATGATAATCAACAAATAATAAGAGAACTTTTGATTTAGAGTTTTTAATTCTTTTGGTACTCTAAGCGTACAAAAACAATCGCTTTATAATATGCATAATCGAAATTCCAGATCTTTTATTTAAGACCCATTCCTATACCTCTTTAAAAGGTGTAAAGATTACTAAGAGAATTATTTACTTTTAAATCTCTAAAGAGACTTTCAAGCATTTTATAGTAGGGTAAATATTTAACATTAGTTAAAATTAGTGAATGCTAGCTGACTTAGGATTAAAATATTAAACTTTATCGCGTTATATAGTTAAAATTTAATAATTAAATAACGATTTTCTCCAGAACTGTAGAGAAATATAGTCTATAAATTTTTATTTATCTAATTAGTTACTGAGATTACCACTAGAGGTCTCTTCAATTGTAAAAGAGATTAAAAATTAATAATTTAAGTGATACAGTTATAGAAACAAATTATTAATCACCTTTAAATTTCATATAAACTACGTATCATAACATAACTCGGTTTCATGCTAAAGTATAATTAATTGTTATCGACAATATTAGTGAACATATTTAAATAATTTGTAGGTTTTCTTGTTTCTAGCACTTTTGTTTGTGATTACAATGGATACACAAAAGTACTGTACATTAACACCTAATATATGAAAATACTTTTGGAGTAAATAACAAATTAAAAGTTATTATGAAGAAAAGGTAAAATTTTAAAATTGCTCTAATCTTCGGGAAATGTTTTGCGTAATTTACTTGAGTTGGCGAGTAAACTAGTCGGTTAATTGGGCTGAAGTGATGAAAACATTACTCAGAGTGAAGTCGGACTGCGTGAGTAATGAAGCGGGAGAGAGCTGATGGGCTTTCTCATGAAAAACATGCAGCTATTGTTAGTCATTTATTGCTTAGGAATATTTTATCAATCTTTTTTATATACACTACATAGGGAAATAAACAACCACCAAAAGCGTTGTATGCATTGACCTATGAAATACTAGCCTTATATAATTAGCAATGTCCCATTATTTAATATTAACAGAAACAAAACATTAAAAAAGTCTGGCTAACTTTACAATATAGAATAGAATAGAAACATTTTTTATTTCCAAAAACATAT